>NC_033635.1:176485-357015 GCF_001540865.1 Ananas comosus | reverse complement strand
ACCTATTTTTGCCACATTATTATTCTAGATTTGTTTCCTGGATCAATTATTGTCATTTATCGCGAAATTTCGGTTTTTAATTGGTATTTACTGTACTTTTAGTTTTTTTTTTTTTTTTTTTTTTTGCCTAAAGAAGAGATTTTGTGAGGAAATTTGACACCTCAGGGCTTTCGGATCAAAGAATGGTGTGGTGAAGGAGAGATTTTTATTAGGTTTTCTAACAGCTCATTGAGAAAAGAGAAGGGCTTAATTGAACAGCGACATGGATGCGAAGAGAGGAGAAGAGATTGCGATTGCAGGAATCACACCTCGGAAAAAGGAGGGGGGAGAGGAATCGAAACTGAGGGGTTTCGGAAGCTTTCATGGTGAGGAGATGTTCTACCGAGCTGATAAGATTGATCTAAGGCAGTTGGATATACAGCTGGAGAAGAAACTCTCTAAGGTGTGGATGGAGGATAACAGTGCTTCTCAGAAGAAACACAAGGAAGAGTGGGGAATCGATCTATCTAAACTGGATATACGATATGTATTAGCACAAGGGACTTATGGTACTGTGTTTCGGGGAACCTATGATGGCCAAGATGTTGCAGGTACGTAATAGTTTCTCCAGGCTCAAGAACTATGGAAGTTTGTTTCATATCTCCACTCAACATACTTATGCCATTTACTGTGTAATTGCTTCATATTAGTTCGTGTTGTTATGTTTTGATGTTTCGATTCGTTTTATCTTAAACCTTTTTATTTATGTCTATGCTACCAATAAGGAATGGCTTATTGTTGTGGTTTATACTGGAATTATGTAACTGTGGGATATATCTTGGTGGGCATCCAAAAAATGAAAGTCTCAATAGCCATCCAATTAGCCTATCTAAAGCAAGTTCCTCACTTGATTAATTTTGATGTAATTTTGAAATTTATTATTCAATAGCCTATCTAGATCAAGCCAACATTCTTTAATATTTGACCCACCTCAGTGATAAAAACTATTCATCCTTCTGTTTTATGCTTTCTGCTATCAAATTATCGCATGCTCTAGTGTTTTTTCCATCTATTATTTATTGCTTACTTTGTGTTGTGTCTTTGTAAATTAACACCAGAGGTCTTGTTTCTGATTGAACTTTCTTAGTCTCTTTATTAAAAAAAAATCGTTTGAAAGAGTCTCTTTTAGGTGTCTCTATTGATAGTATATTAATAATTCTTTCCAACAATACTGTGTAATTAATTATGCTGCCGTATTATAGTGAAATTGTTGGACTGGGGGCAAGATGGGGTTGTCACAGATGCTTTTACTGCCGAATGTCGAGCATCTTTTCGTAAGGAGGTTGCTGTTTGGCATAAGCTTGACCATCCAAATGTTACTAGAGTAAGAACTTCTTCTGATTTATTATAAATGTTGCATAAGTTGTGCTTGACACTTGTGAATCATATGATCACGAAAATTTATACACAAATTATTAGCTCGATGTGTTTGTAGAGGAGAGTGCATTAGTTGTTTGTTCCTGCTGTCTGATTTTGCTTTAAGCTTTATTCTTTAGTGAAGTATTTAACCTTTTTTGTTGCTATTAAATGATCTTTTTATTTATTTACTTCTGAAGTTTGTGGGGGCATCGATGGGAACATCTGAATTGAGGATTCCACAAGAAAACACTGCAAGCAATAGGCAAATTTCCTTGCCCACCAGAGCATGTTGTGTTGTTGTTGAGTATCTTGCTGGTGGAACATTGAAGAATTACTTAATTAGAAATCGACGGAAGAAACTTGCTTACAAGATCGTGATCCAACTTGCTTTGGACCTTGCAAGAGGGTGAGCTTCAAGTTAATAATTTGTTAGTTTGTTTTCCACTTACAGGGCAAAAATGAATGTAAAGTCCATGCTGTTCTATTTGCAGATTGAGCTATCTACATTCGGAAAAAATCGTGCATCGCGATGTGAAGACTGAGAACATGCTTTTAGATACTCACCGAACTCTCAAAATTGCTGATTTTGGTGTCGCTCGTGTGGAGGCACAGAATCCCAAGGACATGACTGGCGAAACTGGCACACTTGGATACATGGCTCCAGAGGTGCTCCCTTTCCATCTTTTTGACAAGTATTCTTTCTGTATAAAAGATGTTTAAATGTAATGATACGGCTTTGAGTTCAGATCAGAATAATTCTGTTCAATGTACTTCTACATTTCTTTAACTCTCTGCTAATGCATGGGAAATGATATAATTTGAGTAGCTGTAATTATTTATTTATTTACTTATTAATAATAATATTATTATTATTTTATTTTTTAATGTTTTGGGTGATTAAGCAGTTGAAGCAGTTCTAACTGTGTCAGCATTTGTAGGTCCTTGAAGGTAAGCCATACGACAGAAGCTGTGATGTTTACAGCTTTGGCATATGCTTATGGGAGATCTACTGCTGTGACATGCCATACCCAGATTTAACCTTTGCTGAAGTATCCTCAGCAGTTGTTCGACAAGTAATTCTCATTACCCCTTCTTATATTTCCCTTGATTTTCTGCACGATTAAAGTTTATTAATGGTCGATTAATATTTTAATGCCATGCGTATATTTTTTTTATTAGATTTTAGATGCATGAGTCACAAGCTAGTTTGCACGATTATTGTCATCTAACTTACCCTAATAATTTTCTTGGCAGAATTTAAGGCCTGAAATCCCACGCTGCTGCCCAAACTCGCTGGCAAACATTATGAGAAAGTGTTGGGACTCGAACCCACACAAACGGCTGGAGATGCATGAAGTGGTGAGGCTCTTGGAGGCAATCGACACCAGTCGGGGCGGTGGTATGATACCTGAAGATAAGGCCGGCGGATGCTTCTGCTTTAATCCTGCTCGTGGTCCATAAGATATCATTTTACAGTTCCTTTCTTTTATTTACAACAAAGGATTCTAATGATGATTTATTATCCTATCCGTGGTTCGAAGTTTGCTTCTCTCAGTCTACATATTTTTAAGTAGCTGAAGGGATGGTAACTTCGTATATGTTGTTTATTGTATTTTTTTTCGTTCCAAAACTGTGTGTTTACTTTCTGAGACAAGACAATATACTAATTATGAGCTCCTCTGGTTGCAGTTGGTGCATTTGTGATGTCGACATTCATGATGAGAATGCTCAATAAGCTAGTGGCACCTTAATATTATATATATTGTCAGATTTATTGGGTGTTATGTAGGGATTAAATTTCTTATTCTCAGAAGAGGCTTCGTGAATTGTGAATCTTTAACCTTTCAATGAGAAGTAAACTATTTTACCTAAACTCAAAATGGTGGATATTAGAACATCAAGAGCCATCACTATTAGTCATGTGGGCTGTGGGTGCTTCTACCTGTGATGCTTTGTAGTATATATGATAAGCACTTTTTTAAACTTCTTGATGCTTCCCATTCCTCTTTTATTTCTGTGTACCTTTTTCGCCATTGTTGTTCTCGCGATATTGGACTCTTGCTTCTACATTAGTTGATAATTTATCCTTTTTTATTCTCTTTAACAGCCTGATCTTTGAGATTAGCGAGAGGAAACCATCGATGATGGATGTGTTTCTTTTTTTACAGCTGTAATTTGAAAATTGTGTCTCTCTATCTATTTGAAGAGCCATTATTGCCGAGTGGGATGATTGAGAGGTTACTAGCTAAAGTGGATTGCTTAACTAAGGCCAAAGAATAAAAGATGGAATGGAATAATCCCTTTGGCACTTAAAATATGCCTAGAATAATTCCAGTTGCCTTCCATCCTTGCTGAGAGTAGAGTTGAAATTGGGATCATATGAAAGGAATCTAACAAGATTCCCATATCTGCCGTCAATTTTGTCATTCAAACTTGATAACTAAATTGTCTAGTAAATAAGGACATCTTATCCCAGTGTGTCCATTTTGAAAAGATATCTTTGCATGTTAAAAACATAATTGTTGCAGTATCGTCAGTTCAATTATGTTGGTGGATGTTAAGTTCCAACCTATAACAATAAGCACTTGATGATCTAAAGCTTGATGTAGAAGGTAAATAGCCTTTAACTTGATCTTCCGAAAAAAGAAAAAAGAGTAATAAATTTTACAATTTAAAACAGAAAAACGAAAACTTGAATCACGTACCATCCAATTCCCTTGTTCTCTTGTCTCTTCTCTCTCTCAGAGAAATGAACATAATTAGGATAACTATAACTATACATGGTAGTGGATATTATTTCTGATGAAAAATTCAGGTAATCAATAGTAAATATACCAAAGCTTATGTTAAGCTGAGAAATGACAATTATTATAGGCTTATTATAGCAGTAATTGTAATTGTGTAATGACAATTAATTTTTAACCTTCTCTACTCCAGGTACATTGCATCTGGACGCCAGCTATTCAATCAATCGCCACGTCTTAACCAACTTTAGTGCCGGTACATCGAACGTAGCCTCATTTTAGTCCTAACAAACACCCCAGAAAAGAGAAGAACAACATTTTAATCCAACCCCATGGTAAAGAGCATTTTGGTGGAGGGGTAGCTCACTATCGTTCTCTCTCGACGGAGGGTGATGGGATTCGGGGTGGAGGATCCGAGGGCTCTGATGAGGGAGTTCCTCCGCGAGACAGGGGGGTGCGCCGTGATCGACGGTGGGCTCGCGACGGAGCTCGAGGCGAACGGCGCGGATATCAAGGACGCGCTATGGAGCTCCAAGTGCCTCTTCACCACCCCCGATCTCATCAAAAAGGCATTTTCCCTCTTCTTCCATATGATCTCTTGCCTAAGTTTGAATCTTTTAGGGCTTTGAACTGAATTGGTCTTTGGATAGCAAACGCAGCTTCTTTTAAACAAGTGCTTTTTGTTCATTTTAATCTTTTTTTTTAAAAAAAAAAAACTAAATCAATCGTTTGGATGGTGCTCGTAGGATTAGGTGTTTAATTCTGCTATAAAGTTCAAATCTTTTTGTGTTTTCTCGGTGCTGTAGATTTATTTTGGTTTTTAGATAGCGAATGCAGGTGTTTCTAAGCAATTGTTTTTGTTTATTTTGTAATCTTTTTTTTTTTTTTTAAAGTCAATCATATCATACGCAGGATTTGGTTTGGTGCTTCTAGGACGAGGTGTTAAACTTTGCAACAAAGTTTGAATATTTCGATTTCTGAGAATAGTGAATAAAGCAAATCCTCTTCATAAAAATAAATTAGGTAATTGCTATTAGCTTTATGTTTGCACATTGCAAATTAAGCGCTTTAGTCTCATAGATGGACTAACGAGCAATTTGTATTTAACAAATACTTTTGTCAGAGAGAATGAGCTGGTTAATTTTGATCGATCAATGTACTCTGTTAAACAATCATGGCCCTCTTTTACCTACCTAGTCATCGAATGACCAAGTTTAGAGTTTAGGTAGGCAGCAGAAAATTGCCATGTTGATAATGGAAACTTCAATACTTAAATACGCACAAAAAAAGAAAAGAAAAAAAACTGAAATCTCTTGTTTCGCAAAACAAAAGTTCGTCAGTGTGCATATTTGGCGCACAGTGGAGCTTTTGCAGAAGTGCTATTTGAGTAGAGACAATTGAGAAGTCCTTATTTTTAGTTTTGGCCTTTTCACTTTTCTATTATTCTTTTTAATGAAGATAACTCCAACAACATTTTATAGAAGTAGAACAATAAGCTTCAAATTAGTACTTTTGCTTTTGAAGTCCAAAAGTCCACTTCAGCTTCCAGCTTGTAGCTGAATGCCTGAACTCTGCTTCTTAAGTTCCATCGTACTGCTCGTTTTTTTTTAAGTAACATTGGCTTTTTTATATGAATAGCAAGTGTATTCAACAATTTTCTCAAGCACAATTTTGTTCTCCGTCTTCATCCTATGCACTCTTTTCCTTATCATAACATTGTAATATTACTGAAACAGGTTCACTTGGACTACCTTGAAGCAGGCGCTAATATTCTAATTACAGCATCGTATCAGGTACTTTATCTTTTACTCTTATTTCTCGGGCAACAACATCTCAAGGGCAGGTATAAGTGTGGCCATTCTGCATGAGGCAGGCTACCATTCAGGGCTTTGAGTCTAGGGGATTTTCAAGGGAGGAAAGTGAAACATTCTTGCGGAGAAGTGTTGAAATCGCAGTTGAAGCACGTGATGAATTTCTAGAAAAATGTTCAAAAGCTTCTGCTGATGCCAACCAAGAGAAAACTAACTTCAAAAACCGTCCAATACTGATTGCAGCATCTATTGGGAGTTATGGAGCATATTTAGCGGATGGTTCTGAATATAGGTTAGATATTTCTGATACTACAGAATATCTCTCTCTCTCTCTCTCTCTCTCTCTCTCATGTCTGTATCAAATACTGTATCAGTGGTGATTATGGCGAGGAGGTTACTCTGGATGTTCTCAAAGAGTTCCACAAGAGAAGGCTTCAGGTTATTTCAGAGGCAGGGCCTGATATTATCGCTTTTGAAACAATTCCAAATAAAATAGAAACACAGGTACTAAGTGACTTGCCTTTTGTTCATCTCTTGTATTGTTGCATTGAGTTATGGCTGTCATTTTGTGGATTCTACCTAAATCTCCATCCAAGAACTCTGCACAGTTTACCTTTTCTTTTAAAAGAAAAAAAATCAAAACACTTAATACTTCAGATGCTAATCAAAACTAAAGTACCTGTCCTGTCACCCTTTTTAACTATTGTTCAGCTCATGCCCTTCCTTTTCTCTAAAAAACTTTTGTTTAGATTAATGTTCGGGTTAATGCTGACACTTATTATTTAATCTGTACCGAATTAGTTTTCTGTACATTGTAAGTGATACTTTTCATTGTAATGTAATTTCTAGATGGATTCTAACAAGTTTGTTGCATTGATCTTGGTCTAGAACTTTCTTTTTTCTCATTGTACAGCATCTGACTCTGGCTGTTATATATTTTGTAGCACAAGAAACTGAATATTGAATTTCATGGTATTTTGCTAAATATAACTCGTGCAATTGCTATACTAATTGTGCTTTTGCAGGCATATGTTGAACTACTAGAGGAATGTAATATAAAGATTCCAGCATGGTTTTCTTTTAACTCAAAGGATGGGATTAATGTCGTTAGTGGAGATTCTTTGATTGATTGTGCTTCTATTGCTGATTCATGTGTGAATACTGTTGCACTAGGAATCAACTGCACTCCCCCAAGATTTATTCACGATTTGATTCTATCTATTTGTAAGGTACTACTAGCTCAACCTGACCTTTTATTTTATGCAACAAATTTCTTTTCTCGAATATAACTGAGAAAATATTTACCACATCCTTTCTGTCTGATTTTCTGTAGTTGACAATACAATACTGATATGATTAGAGAAATAATGATCTTTCTCTTCTATAACTTGCTGTGGTTGATGATTAAACCAAAATGGGACTTATTGTGCTTGGCATCCTCCCATACTCTGTCTAATGCAACTTTGATTTCCTTACTAAACAGGTTACTGATAAGCCAATTTTGATCTATCCAAACAGCGGTGAGAGCTACGATGCTCACAAAAAGGAATGGGTGGTAAGTACATCTTGAGCTTTAGATAGGATATGCCTAAAAGCCTCAGTGCTCTACCCATGCATACAATCTGTTTCTTCAAAATAAAGCTCACATGAACTACTTTAAAAAACACGTGAAAAAAAAAAAAATGTACAGACGCTATGCGAACTACAGCCCATCTTGAAATGGGCACATGAACTTCAGGACTTCGATTCCAAAACCACTCAACCATCCAGAAGAAGGTTAAAAAGGAAAATCATATCAACTAATGCGCACGTCCTTTTTATGCAGGCATCAAGTGGTGTTTCAGAGGAAGATTTTGTTTCGTATGTCAGTAAATGGCATGAAGCTGGAGCCTCACTTATTGGAGGTTGCTGCAGAACAACTCCAAACACTATAAGAGCCATATCAAAAGTTCTCCGAGGGGCTTGATACCCGATAAGAACAGCTATGATGAACTTAACAGCATACACTGGAGAAGCAGCTTAGTGTTGTTCAATTGGAATTAGCGAAATATATCTGAATTCTGATCTTTCATCTGCTTCAGAACTTACAATGTGAATATATATAATATTTAGAAGGAAATGATTCTGATATAGTAAAATGAGATCGGATTTTCTGTCTTAATGTTGTTAAAAATGGCAGCAAAAGGCCAATTTTTTAAGTATTGGGGTAATAATTCTGACATCGAATACTGCATGGGAATTGCATATTTGATATGTAATTTTCTGTAAAATGTTAATTTTATTCTTCTTTCGCTATGGGAGTTGTAGAATTCCGCAGGCGAAAAAAGAAAAAAAGTGATCTCTTTGTACAGTATTTCCCAAGATTGATCTAATTAATGATTAAGGGAACATAAACTTTTTCCTTTTTGCCTCTCACTCTGTGGATCAGCGTTGATGCTCCATACATTTATCTGGGTATTTTTCTTTGTTTAAGTGTTTGAAAAAAGTAAAACATTTTACTATAACCAACACAAGTTTTATTGCAACCCCACAACGCCAATAAACAATAAGCTGCTATGCGTAGGTTTTTGATTGCTAAATTTTCCTGCAAAAAGTCTTTGCATTATCTTCGCAATTTGAAGAAGCCACACTCAAATACAAATGTTTCAACACCGACTCCGGGGAAGTCGAACCACCAACTTAGTAGAGCAACTCCCAGCTGCCCCATTTTTAATCACCACAACCTTTCTATTAGGTACTTCGATCCACAGCACAGATAACTAGATGCAGATATCCTATGCTCATTGGTAAACATATGCCACCAAATATTTTCAGTTCCTAAACACAGAGAAACCATACCTACTACTGAATTACACAACAAGAAGATTTTTTTTAAAAAAAATCCACAAGCCTTAGAGAAAAACAAATTACAAGGTAATACACTCTTAGTATTGTCAAGAATCAAAACCAGAATAGATACCACTGTCTCGCAACAGCCTCTTCTCCTCTTCGACATAGTTCTTTCCCCTGCTAGCCTGACCAAGGTCCCTCTTTCTCTTCTCCTTCTGCGAGAAGGATAAGTTCTTCTTGTCTGTCTTGCTCGCCTGCGAGTTGGCTTGTACCCCTATTAGCTTCTCCTCGGCTTGAGCCAATGCAGCTCGAGTGCGCTCACGATCTTCATAAGACTCCTCAGCTGTGTTTCCTTTAGCATTATTTTCTCTTCCTGTTGACCAGGACCAGTCTTGTTCTTTCTCTTCAACTCTTGGAGGGGGCACTTTTAAGACTGACGGTCCACCTCGATACCCATGCCTGCTTAAAGCTTCGTAGTCCATGCCGCCATGCTTCTTCTTTTTGGGAATAGCTGCTGTTCATGGAGCTAAAACCCATGTCAAACATCACCGCAGAAGTCCAAATTCTCTATTTATGTTTATACAACCCAGCAGAATCTGAATTTTCAATATGCCTTTCAAAACCTTAGTTTCTTACATGTACTTTCAGAAATTCCCTCTACCTCTGCAGATGCAAGAAAAACTTACCCCATGAATTGGATGATTCTGCAGCTTAAGGTAGAGGTATTTTTGAAAGAAACAGCCTTTCAAGGGGTCATATATAAAAATTTAGATTTTACAGTGTTATGTATGTAGATAGATGATTTGCAGGGTATATAAGCAAAAGCCCCATGCCAAATGATACTCCCATTAACAAGCTCCAGTATGGTTAAGTACTAACATTGGTTTCAAATAATTAAAAAAAAAGGCTTATAAATTTTGCATTGTTAATTACTCAAATTGGTTTCAAACAGAATTTAGTCCCTTACAAGCTCACAATACAGAGAAAGATGTTAAAGAAGAAATATACATTACTAAACTAAGGACTTAAAGACGACTACTAATGACGATGTTGAAGTAAGGATATGTGAAAGCGCTTTGTTCGACAGGCTTGTTAGTGTTACTAATCGGGGAAAATTGGATCAATATAGGCATGATACATGGGGTCAGAAGCCCATAGTTTAGCTAAACAGTGGGCAGAGGTTGTAAGCCTGTGCACTTCTTCTGTGACCCAGATGAGGGCCTCAGCTTTCACGGGGTGGATAATAGTATCAAATCGCCAGGGCTCATCCTCGGTCCCAACTCGGCGTTGGTCCCACGCTTGCAAGAGCACATTAGTAAGATAGTGTAACGGCTGTCCATATAAGTGCTTCAACGATGAGCCCAGCCCCTGCCATGATATGAACGGGATGACAGAACCCCGCTTGGCAGGAATTGGGATTTGTTTCATGTACTCTTGATACATTTCTGCCCTTCTCATCAGTGCACCTGCAGAATTAGGACGGAATAAGGGGATAGACATCTTCGAATAGGTTTAGTTTGGGAGTAATTTTTTGCGATTCTTAAACAAGCTAGCAAGCTGGTAAGCCACTATCTATGAATTGCCTCCTATCTGTTGTTCCTTAATTTATGTCATGGTTCTGCACTCCAACGAAACTATGAACTGCTCTCGTAAGAGTACCTAAACATTGCAGATGTTTGATATAAGAGCGTCGAGTGGGCAGGGTGGCAGTGAAGCAACCTTACTACTGCCGTAGAACCACCCTCGAATGAAATTATATATTAAGAATGACTACTTCTTGTCCAATAAGTATAACATCAAAATTTACAATCTTTCCGTCAATAGAAATAAGTATGCAACAAAGAGAAAAAAATGTAAATGAGAGAGAGAGAGAGAGAGAGAGAGAGAGAATACCTTCCGACATAAAATCCTTTGACGATTGAGGAAGCTGAGTCTTGCCGCCATGTTTGATGCTTGTGTTGTCATCAGAATCTGAGTCTGACGAATCATCCGAAGATATTGGGAAGGATTGGGCTGCCCTTTTCATTTCAAAATGACCTTTTTAATTTACAACAGCAACAGTTTACACGGGGGTGGT
The DNA here is from genome assembly GCF_001540865.1 of Ananas comosus. Taxonomy (NCBI): domain Eukaryota; kingdom Viridiplantae; phylum Streptophyta; class Magnoliopsida; order Poales; family Bromeliaceae; genus Ananas; species Ananas comosus. The sequence goes on along the minus strand of NC_033635.1, from coordinate 346,156 downwards.
TAGTTCGACTCGCAGATGGAACTCTAAAGCACAGCAAATGTCTAAATTGAAACAATACGACAACCAGTTTAATGGAACTATAGCATAGATTGCACACAAAGAATAAAAACAAGTAACATAAACACATTTTGTGTACAAACAATTACAGTTCTCTTCAAATAGTTGGTATTTGTACAAACACCTTCAAATCAAACTCCATAAACAATCGTTTATTTGATTATACTAACTCTTAGTTTCCTCGAACACTAGCTGTTAGTCAGCAAACTGCTAAATAAAAAATAATAAAAAAATCTTCTTGAGGTGTTAAACGGATCAAAAACCCTAACTAAGAACCCTAGAAAAAGAGAACAAAATGGAAAAGAAATGAAAAAGGCTAACGAAATTCGCAGAGAATATCACATAAAATTACATACGCGATCGAGAGAGCACCTTACTTCGATTGGAGCGAAGAGATTACGAAGAGTGTATGCGTATTTTGTTGTTTCACCAAATAATATTGGGCCGAAGAGCCCAAACTAATTAGCAAAGGGAAGCGAAAAAACAGGAAAAAAAAAAAAAGAAAGAAAATCCCCCAAATAAGCCGTGGGGAAATTGATGAGTAATCGAACGGCCACAGATGGCCCTCTTGCGAATCTTGATGTGATCAGAACCGCTTGATGATCCGACTTCTCGGTTGTGGGGCGCCCACTAGACAATTTGCTTTATGCGAACACCACAAATTTAAATTACATTTTCGGTGGGTGGCGCATACGGAGGCGCTCGATCGACCGTCCAATGACCCGTGCCGTCGATCTCCACCGTTCGTTAAATCGCACGTCTCCGCATGCGCCACCTCCCGCAAATTACCTCTGCTAGGGTTTCTCCTCGCCCAGCGACGCCCCGCTCCACTCTCTCTGTACGCGCGCGCAAGAACTCCACGAAGGTACCTCTTTGCCTCCGAATTTTTCTTCGTTTTTTCCCTTTGTAATTAATTTTTTTAGCTGTCAAAGTTTGTTTTTCTCTAATTTTCTCTTACTCGCGTAAAAAAATCTATTTTTTACTGGATTTTATTTATCAGGCTAGTTCCAATGCGCAAAATGACCAATTTTCCCCCCCTTTTTTTGGCTATTTGGATGTATATCTTGGCAAAAGTAGTGTACTTTTCATCTTGTCCAATAGCTTCTTTGTGTTGGGTGATTTGTCTAAGAGTTTCTGAGCTGCGTATTTTGATATTTTTTTAGCTTTAATTTTGTTATTGGACTAATTAATAGCCCTCTTAAGCTGTTTTGCTTGATTAGCATCATGTTTAATTTAGCGACAAATGTATGAACACTCTCCGAACTTGAGCACTTTTACGAACGGTATCCTGAACTTTTTCAATTAGTTCAAGCTGAAACATTTATTTTCACAAATTTGTCGCATTTCACTGATGTTCTTCTCGTCCTCAGCTGGTTATCTCAGTGTATATCCTATGCCATGGATATTGATATGGAGGAACATAACAAAGAATTCGGTGTACTATTGAAGCAGGGGGCAGAAGCTGTATGTTAATATTACCGGCTCAATGTTGTTTCTTTTATTGTACTTTGGTTTCTTTCATGTGACTCGCTCTCTTTGCAGAGGGTATTTGAATCAATATTTGTGGGGCAAAAGTGCATCATCAAAGAGCGATTCTCAAAGAAGTATAGGCATCCGGTGCTGGACTCAAAGTTAACTACTAAACGATTAAATGCGGTTAGTTCGTCTCAAATTTTTTAACAATTTTTAATATATAAGCCAGTTTTATTTCGCTTTTATGGGCATTGACTAATTAAGTACATTATGTTGAGCTCTGGAAAAAAATATATTATGCTTGAATACAGTTTATTTTCTTCTCCATGCTTTAGACGGTTAAAGACATTCATGCATATTTTAAGATGTGGTTGCTAGTGGGTTTGTATGGATGAACGATTCGTCGTCATACATTTGATAGTTTATCCGCTGCAGGAAGCTCGCTGCATGACAAAAGCAAGACGACTTGGTGTTCCTACTCCAGTTTTATATGCCGTAGACCCACTGTTGCATACTCTGACCTTTGAATATGTTAATGGCCCCTCTGTGAAAGAAATACTCTTAGATTTTGGATTGAATGGTTTAGTTCACGAACGCTTGGATGACATTGCCACACAAATAGGGAATGCAATTGGGAAGCTACATGATGGAGGTCTCATTCATGGTGATCTGACGACATCAAATATGATTGTCAAGAGTGGGACCAATCAGCTGGTAATATATCATGCTAACAAGTTTTTCTTTTTCAATTTTTTTTCTTTTTATGCATGAACAATAAATTTTTAGGCTATTAATCTGCAATGACAGATGATCTACAACTTCTGTGTTACTTATTCATTTCCCAGGTGCTTATTGATTTTGGTCTGAGCTTCAATTCAACTCTCCCTGAGGATAAGGCAGTGGATCTGTATGTTCTAGAGAGAGCTTTGCTATCTATGCATTCATCATGTGGGAATGTTGTACGTTTTTGCCTTTCCTATTAGTATTATCCCTTTAATTTTGAATTTGGCTCCACTAGTTATTGCCTATTGATCTTTAGAACCTTCTTGAGATAAAAGTTGATTGACAAGCGTAGCTGTGAATTCCATGTCAGCTATGTATGTATTATTTTTCAGTATTTGTCTCCGACATCCATAGCTCGACTACTATTTAGCTCTATTTCCCCCTTTCTTCTTATCGTCGTCCTATCTTTAAGATTATCCTACCACACGGTTGCTTGCACTTATATTTATTTGCACTTTTCAACTCCCCAATCACATCGAGCTATCAAAGCCTAGGTCTTGGTTATTATTTCTTTGGCATTTGGGTAAAGCTCTCCTAAACCACTCTCATACTTCTACAGATTTTATTCATGCTTTTTTTTTTTTTGCCTGGGTTAATTTGTGATTTTGCTTGAAGTACTCTGATGATTTCAGAGCATTGGTTCTACTTTAGGTTCATCAACCGAACAACAGTGGTCTCCTCTGTATAATTGCAGATGGAACATCTAATACAAGTTTGATATACAACATGAGGCATTACTGTGAATATTCATAAATTTGTGGAAGTTTTGATGTAAACAAACTTTATCCAATTGATAAATCATTCTATCCTCTTTTAATCTTCTTGAACTTTTTGATTTAAAGAAAACCCAGAAACCTACAGCAAGCTCATCCATTCCTTTTTATTAGCAGCATTTTCCATTTGTTCATTCCAATCATTATCTTCTACTAAATTTGTTCCGACTACTAATTGACACCTCCAAAAATATAGTAGCCATTATACGTAAAATATTCTCTAACTTGAGTGGATCAGAAATGCCATTATAGCCTTCTTAATGATCCTTTCCTTGTACATATAAGATGCTGATTGTAATTTACTGAACCAGATGGATAAAATACTCTCTGCATATAGAAAGGCTTCGATGCAATGGTCATCCACAATGAACAAGCTTGCTCAAGGTTTGTGAACTCTTCTCTCTGAAGTCTCATCTCTTCGTCTATAAGAATTGCACCGGCAGCATATAAAGCTTCCACATTTGTGATGCAATTATTTTTTTCCCCTCATTTTACAGTGAGACAGCGAGGTCGAAAGCGTACCATGGTAGGATGAACGCTCTTCGTCAGAACAAATCGATGGATGCTAAAACAACCCGTGCAGACAGGTTCGGACATTCAGCCAACATTTGCGCGTGACGGCGTTTATATGTTAGGACTACCAGTGTTTCCTCCGGTAAAATGAGCAGCTTTGTCAGTGACATGTTACATCTGTTTGGAATCAATTATGCAACAGGCATTTCTTGTAATCGAGATGAATCTTAGTTATGACGAAATTTTTCACAAGATTCTTGTTCTGCTTCTGAAAATGCATTTGCCATTTTGATTTCCTTTTTTATGTATTTGTTCTGACATTTATACAATCACTGGTCATGTAATCCAAATTTCACTTATGGCCAATCAGTAGCATATATTATCATTAATGTAATGATGTCTTGACTATTTACCGCAGTAGGGTTAAATATGAATAATCTTTCGTGTTAAGACTTTCAGTTAGAAAGATTGAAATTGTCAATTAAAACATCGGCAGAAAACTCGAAAGTATTCTATTTGGACATTTTGATTAAAAGCACAGCTACAATTTGTTTATTTCTTTTCATAAAGAAACATCTGCACATGCCAGCGGATATATCTCGAAGTAGGTATTGTACACACCGGCAGGTATATCTTGAGGTAGGTATCGTCAGATAGAAGCAAGTAAACAAATGGTTAAGGTATTCAAGTTTAACCTTCTCTGTGCTCTCTTAATTTGATTTATTACACGTACATTACGAGGAATTCTACACTGTCACACTTGCACCACGTCATCAATAACAAGCCAATCACATTCCTTCTTTTCAAACAAAAGTACAATAAAAATATTTTTTTACAATCATGATGGGACATATATTCTTAAAAGGATTAATTTGATTGGTTTGTTACGCCACGTCACTAATATACCCGTTGCATTCTAGAATTTTTCGTACATTACAGCAGCACAGAGATACAAAAAAGCTTCGATGATGACCATTCGATCAGATATCAACGTCGGGATCAGGCGCCATAACTTTTACTGCAGTGGACCGTTGCGCAGCTCTTCTTTTGTCTCCTAAGCATGGCTGTGGGGACTAAAGGGTAGTGGCAATAAGATGTAAGAAAAGGTGCTCACTGTTACAATATACTACTGGGAGACATACTTGTACACTAAGCTCTCACTATCACTAGTCTTTTGGTGATGTATACATCTTCAATATGAAGATTTTTGGGACAATGACAGGAGAAAAAGGGCTCTCTCTCTCTCTCATGTATATGCAACATTTAAAGGAGAGAGAAGGTTACAAAGCCGAAAAGATAAAGATGGAGATACTTTGCCCAAAGTAGGGACCAAAGATTCATTTGACTGCACCCACCCTTCAATCAGTTTATGTTCATGTTTGATAGTGGATTCAGTTGTGTTATCTAGAATTAAACATTTACTGAATCATCATAGTTATCATGAATATGCATAAACATCGGCAACCTTTAATTCAACCATTCCTACGTATTATAACAATGCCACTACAATATCAGAGTTTTAACTCTTCTTGTATGCTGGGAAATCAAACTGCTATGCAGTGTGCAGAAGATGAATGTGAGGAGGTTCTCAAGCTTCTACCTTTCTGTAATGAAAACCAATTCGCATGTAAACACGACAGCAGTTGTTTTGTTTTGAGACGGATAAGTTAAGAGCCAAATCACCAGAATTACTAGTGGTAATTAAGACATGCGGAGAAGATGAGCAAAAGTTGGTGTCCTGTCCTATCCCTAATGGGGGTGGCTCAGACGGAGTGTCGAAAATCTATTTCCACATTCTGCAGACGCGACTGCGAAAAAACTTGCACCCATATTAGACGATCCAAACAGAGTATTGGGGTCCGCGTAATCTCATAAGAAGCTGACAAGAACGTTATTTGCTGGAGCAAAACATGGTTGCGAAGAGCCCACCATGGATGGACAGGTTTTGGTTCTCATAACTGTTTAGGTTGTTATTAGATTGGTAAATGGACAAATCCTGGTGCCCAAATTGCCAATCATCAGGCTTGAGATATTGCTTGATGTGAAAGCTAAATTGGCTCAGTTTATGGCAATTTGGAATCTTGTGATCTTGTTTTCTTTGGGGTGGGCATTTTGTGTCTATCTTCTAACTTCTAACGCGATAATTCACCAATCTAACTGTTTTTTAACAAATAATTAACTCTTACAAAGTTTACCTTAGGTGAAAATGTATGAAGACCCTCTCAACAACCGTTTTGAAACAGAGATTTTAACTACATCCATCTCTTTTGATTAAACACTTCATTGGTTTTATATTTCCTTGATTTGCATTATTTTCGTCAGTTAAATAGAAATCTTGTTAAATTTGAAAGCGGTTAGATTTAATTTTTACCGTATCGAGTGCTTTTACAATTAAGCCAAACGAATTCCTAACTCAAACTTTTCTAAAAGATTAATTAAAATAATAAAATGTTGAAAAGGCGTTAATTGAAAAAAAAATAATAATAATTCTAGTGGGATCTATCTGAGAATAGCCGATAGTTGAGGGGGGTCCCGCAACATTTTACCTTTATTAGTTTATTACTGGACTTAATAAGCCAAACTAAAGTTTGCAGAAAAATAGAAGTGTGTGCGCCAGAGTTTGAACACAACGTTCAAAGTTGGTCAAAATATTTGAAGCCATGGGGAATTGGGTTCCTCACAAGCCAAGGATGTACCTTATAAAGATACAGAGACCTAGTTGGGTATACAAAAGAATCTCTTAATCCAAATGAAAACAAGGACACGATTGGCTCAAGAAGAGCAAGTGTTTGGAATCACAAGTACACACACATTAACTCATTTTTGTTACCATATATGTCAAGCTCCAATGCACCCAGGTTGGAGTGTCAGGCCCCCAGAAGCTTAATTGCCATACTGTAACGCCCTAATAGTTTCACATCAGATAAGATACTGATTTCGATCAGTTTATATAAGCTCTACGCGCTAATAATAATAACTAGATTTAAGCATTTTAGGCCGGTGGTTTAGACCCAACGAGTTATTGTTGCTAACGGGTCGGGTCGTTGCAATTGGTATTTAAGCCGAATACCAGCCGAAAATATACGAGCTAAGTGCTATACGGGACAAAGTGCTATACCAACGGATTTTGTGGAAGCCACCTCTTGAACCGGTAGGAGCCACCTCTAGAATCTCACATCGTCTGGTAATTATGGTCCCGGTCTGTGATCTGGTTTGGACCCGACGAGGACGTCAGGATCTAAATAGGGGGAATTTGTAACGCCCCAATAGTCCCACATCGGATGGGATAAGATACTGATTTCGATCAGCTTATATGAAACCTACACACTAGTAATAATAATTGGGTTTAAACATTTTGGGCCGGTGGTTTGAGCCCAACGAGTTATTGTTGCTAGTGGATCGGGTCGTTGCACATACGGAGCCTGCTTTTTGCGGAAGTGCTATTTGAATCTAATAAAACTTTAAGAATTCTTGCTAAAATGTCATTTGTGAACTCTAATGTTTTCCTGTTGAAATCATTTTAATAACCACACACTAAGGTTGAAATCATTTTAATTTCCCGTTGAAATCATTTTACTAAATCTAATAGTAATTTAGTTAGAATTTAATTTTTTTAATTTTTATTAATAAAGTAATAACAACCAGTTACTAATATCTGACCGAGCTATTAAATTTAGCATACTATTTTATTTAGTTAAATAAATTAGCTCATAAAAAATAATTAAAAAATTAAGAATGTATAAATGAAATATTTAAAGTTGAAAGAACTTATTTCAAAATGCACTATAATTAAAAGGTTTTTAGTATATTTTCACCTATAAAACACATAAGAAGAGAGAGAGTTCTATGCTAGCACTAAATTTTTTTTACAAGATAGGCCCATATATTTTAAAAATTAACTAAAAATTTATAAACTACCAAAGAACTATAAAGTAAATATTAATAAGTTGAGAAAAGCCATGACCCCTTTGGGTCTACACATGGCTCCGTCCCTGCTAAGGTTAAGAAGCAGAAGCTTACTTTCTTTCTCGCTCTCTCTCCCTTTCTTTTAGCTCAGCAGCAGATTTTATGATCCGCTATAAAATTTTATTTATTTTGGTTAATCCGGATTGTTTCAAAAGTCTGATTAAAATACAGATTTTAGAACAATACAACTCCAGTCGATACTTTTGCAACGACCCGACCCGTTAGCAACAATAACTCGACAAATTCTCCCTGTTTAGACCCTAACGTCCTCGTCGGGTCCAAACAAGATCACAGATAGACAGACTAGAACCATTACCAGGCAATGGTAGATTCTAGAGGTGGCTCCCACCAAACCCATTGGTGTAGTACTTTGTCCCGCATAGTGCGAATCTCACACTTCCAGCTGGTATTCGTCTCTAATACCAATTGCAACAACCCGATCCGCTTGCAACAATAACTCGTTGGGCCAAACCACCGGCCCAAAATACTTAAACCCAGTTATTAATACTAGCGTGTAAATCTCATATAAACTGATCGGAATCAGTATCCCATCCGATGTGGGACTATTGGAGACGTTACAACTCCTACCGATTGTTTCTCATTTCTAGAAGTCTATTTGAATCTTCCTGTATGGTGTAATATTATTGGATAAAATGCTGTTTGAATCAAGTTACAAGAAGAAGAAGCAGTATATAAAAATCCTCAAACTACTTCCCTCTGCAAGTGAAATAGAAATGTTAGATTAACACTCATGCTTTTCATCTCGCAATCTCATTTCTCTTCTTGGCTACAAAAAAATAAAAACAAAACAAAAATAAAAATCAGCCGACTTTTCAAGCTACCAAACTCTCGGGTAAAGATAGGTATAAGTGAAAACAAACATGGAAACAAAAGCAAACAGATACCGAGATAGGAATGCAAAAAATTGTCCTTTCGACTCCGAAACGAGCAAAAAACTCTAGTCATGAGGAATATTTTGACACAAACCTGGAATGAGGCAAATGCAGTCTCATAGAAACCACACCACCCAAAATTCTAGAGAACCATCTATCTATATTCCCCATACAAAAATATACCCACTAGGGTTGCAGAGCACTCAAAAGCAATGCCCAAGTATCCTAAGAACCAGTCTCCCAAACCCTAGAAAGCCCCAGCCTTCCCCATGCATAAAGAGGGATTTTAATACAATATCCTACCTGCCCTAAACAAACTCAACCAGGGTAACTGCTTGGATGTAATCAACTGAGAAAGATACATGGCTTATCAAAAGAAAGGAACAAAGTAGAAAGTACAATATTAGGCATTAAATATGTCTCCGCGGTAACAACACTCGTAACCATGCTAAGAAAATTTTGAAGCCTGAGCTTTAGCTAGAAATTAGCTTACAGTAGTTCCTTAGCAGAAAAGCAGTTTCAGATTAGAGATTTTTAGTGTTAATTTTTTTTTTAAAAAAAAATTGTTTTTAACTTGCTCCAAATCATTAGTTAGATACAGGCATACAGCAGTTTTGAAATTTTTTTTGTTTTAAAGAAAAGTCATGGTAGAAGTCAATTTTTGTGCAGGGCAATTATAGGAGAAGAATGATGTCAAGCATTGGCAGGGCCTGGGCATGTTAGTACAATAGTCCATTTTTGGTTGGCCCTGGGCTAGTAATTTGGGGAGAGAGAGAGAGAGTGAGAGAGAGAGAGAGAGAGAGAGAGAGAGACATCCAAGCACTTTATTCTCTTGGATACTTTAATCCACTCCATAAAATGAGGCATTTTTTTGAAGGGGTGAGTACTCCCTCCTCTCCCTCCAACCCACACCCTTCCCAACTCATCATCACTACTGCCCCTTCCATCTTCTCCCTGCATTGCTTTTCCTCTTTTCCTCCAAAAATTCAATCTTGCTCACTCCCACCCATTGAGCTGCACTGCCACAGTCTCAATTCATTTCATTAACTTGTTCATTTCAACTTCTCACTTCTTCACATCAGAAGCCCATTTGGGTAGTAGAGGGGGAAAAATAAAAAAAAGAGAAGAAAAAAAAAAAAAAACCACTCCTTTACTTAAAGAGAATCTGACACTGATCCTGTCCTGTTCCTTTGGTCTCCTTAACAAATTTCAAAACCAACAATATAGCGTATTGTGGGAGGAAGGAAACAACCCACCTCTTTTCTTTCCATCAAATCACACTGCTTTGTGGCGAATCCAGAAAACAGAAGCTGCTTCTCTCTCTCTCTCTCTCTCTCTCTCTCTCTCTCTCTCTCCCTTCTTCTTTGAGGTAAAAACTCAAATTAAATATTCCCACTTTGCCCCTTGACCCCATTTTGTGAAGAGCTCTGTAGCAGAGGGGAAAGGGGGGTGGAGGAAGCATTGGTGAGCTGCATGAGGGGCTTACTGGAACAATGAGAGATGGGACTTCACAGAAAAGCAAGGTTTTTTCTGATAATTTTCTTATTACAGTTTCTCCAATTTGTTGTTGTATTTTTCTGAAGCTGGGCTGCTTGGGTTATTGACATGGGTCTTTGTTTCTCCCCTGTTTAGCTCTCATGGTCCAAGTCCCTAGTAAGAAAATTGTTCAACATTAGAAGCAATAAAGCTCAGGACTTTCATGCAGATGATGCTGTTGCTAGAGGTGGGCTTCTGAAATAAGCACTTTCTGTTTCTTCTTGTGCTGGCTCATCTTCTATGAGCTCTTCCTATCTTGCTACCTTCCCTCTCTAAAATTGATCAAGTCCTGAGTGTAGTAACTTCTTTTTTCTCCTATCATATTTGAATTACTGTTTAAATTTTGCTCCATTTTGTTTTTTTCATTTTAATTGCTTCACACCAGCTAAATATTACAGAAGCAAAAAAGTTTTTTTTTTAAAAAAAAAAATTTTCCCCTTGTTCACTGTTCAAATTAATAGGCCTTCTGTGTCATTGCTGCATGCTAGCCACAGCCTTTTCCTTCTCTTTTTTATGTCTTTAATTTCTCCTCCTTTTTTTTTTTTGGCAGAGTTTTTGAAATATGTGTTCTTTTTCTCTTTTCAGGAGGGGATGAGGAATGGAGGAGCAGCTTCACAGAGAGGGAGGGAGCCACAGTCAAGAAAAGCAAAACAGGTTTCACAGTGCCATGTCTCAAGCCTCTCTCAGCTTTTCCTTTCTGTTGCATTCTTCTTTTATCCTAATTCCTCTCATTTGTCGGCTCTATTCGAATTTTTCCTGAATTTACTTTTCTCGTCCCCAAAAANAAAAAAAAAAAAAAAAAAAAAAAAAATCAGTTAGATTCTCCAAGAGGAATCAGGACCGAGCTCGACGAGGAAAGATAGACCTCGACGCGGCAGAAGCTACAGTAACTTTGGACTATAGGTACTTCTAATCACAATACGAGCATCCGAATTTAAATTCGAACATTTAAACTGATCAATTTTCCTCGTCTGCGAATTGTAATGCTCGTTACCCGCCGCTCTCTTCGAGGGAGTAGGATCTTTGTTGCAACGTGGAATGTCGGCGGTAAATCGCCGCCAAGCCATATGAACCTCGAAGATTGGCTCCATGCTTCGCCTCCTGCAGATATTTATGTTTTGGGGTACTCCCCCCCCCCTTCTTCAAATGAGTTGAATATCATTGAAAGTTTCATATCTGCAACTGGCCAATTTATTCCTTTTGGCCTCTTAGGTTTCAGGAAATTGTCCCTCTAAATGCTGGAAATGTTCTTGGGACAGAAGACAACGGCCCAGCGAAGAAATGGGTGGCTCTAATCAGAAAAACACTTAATAATCTTCCCGGAACTAGCACTAGTAATCGATACCAAACCCCCTCCCCTACGACTACACCAATTGTGGAAATAAACGACGATTTCGAAGGCTCGTTACAGAGGCAGAAGAGCTCCTCTTTCCTCCATCGTCACTCTTTCCAATCCCTCAATAGTCGTAGTTTAAGAGTGGAGGGAGATATAATGGCGCCTCAACCAAGGCTGGAAAGGCGTCATAGTGTGTGTGATCGCGTTATTTTCGGTAGCAGATTAAGTGATTTTGGTCCTAATTTTAGAGGGGTTGGTTCCTCTGATGATGAAAATATTGCTGGAGATTCTCCCTCTACATCCTACTACTCACCAATCTCATACAGCTATAGTAATGCGTCATCAATGGAGGAGAGAAGTAGATCAGCTCCACAATCAAGGTATATTATTATTATTTTTTAAGATCAATTTACTTTGACCATAGTAAATTTCATGTCTTATGATCCACCCTCAATGCATTTGCTATTATTTTCAGATTTTTTTTTTTTCTTCTAAATGTGTTTAGTACATGCTAGCTAGCTTTTGCCGCAGTCATTTCTGAGTAGAAAATTTATGTTCTTTCTGAGCAAGTCCAAAACCTACCATTATTTATGGCATTATTAGATACTGTCTCGTTGCAAGTAAGCAGATGGTTGGCATATTTCTAATGGTGTGGGTGCGAAGAGAAATAAGGGATGATGTAAGGAATCTCAAGGTCTCTTGCGTTGGGAGAGGGCTCATGGGCTATCTTGGAAACAAGGTAAATATTTCAGGGTTTCCGTTAATTTTTTCTCCGTATGTTGATATGTATGTTGTTTAATTTTACTAACTTCACCAGCGAGTGTTCTGATAGATATTATCCTTTCTTCTTTGAGTGAAAACGTAGTTCTTAACAATTTTATCATTGAGTTCTTATTTGCGAAGACAATTCAGAAATTTGTTTAATGATTACAGGGCTCAATTTCAATCAGCATGTCGTTGCACCAAACGAGCTTCTGCTTCGTCTGCAGCCATTTGACGTCTGGCCAGAAGGAAGGGGATGAACTTCGAAGGAATTCTGACGTGATGGAAATCCTGAGAAAGACTCGGTTCCCTTCAATTCATGGGCTATGTGAAGAGAAGTCTCCTGGAACGGTCCTTGAGCACGAGTAGGAATCTTTCGCTCAGCTTAAGTCGATTATTTCTTCAATGATGGCATTGATTAGTTGGTCAAACTTTTGATTTATTGTAGTCGAATCATATGGTTTGGTGATTTGAACTACCGGATAGCTCTCTCGTATCGATCTGCCAAGGCTCTGGTCGAGATGCGCAATTGGAAAGCCTTGTTGGAAAAAGATCAGGTAGTTGAGCTGTCCTTTTATTGAAAACTATTCTGTAACATATATTTTCAAAGTGTTGAAACATTTCAGGTGGTATATGTAATACTTCTACTTTCTCTTCCTTGACTTTTTTTCTTCTATCTAGAAAAATGAGACAGTTTTGGCAGTAAACTTCTTGTGGCCAGTAAGCTGACAGTTGACAGTTTTCCTCATGTAATTTTTTTTTTTCTTCCTTCTGTGGGTCTAAACCTTTCATTTTTCAAACAAGCAGCTAAGGATAGAGCAAAGGTGCGGCCGTGTCTTCGTGGGCTGGAATGAAGGAAAAATATATTTCCCTCCCACATATAAATATTCAAACAATTCAGACAGATACGCCGGGGATGACATGAATATAAAAGAAAAGCGTCGAACTCCTGCTTGGTTGAAACTTCAAACTTAATCCATGTTAATTTATTGTCGTTTCAGATTCCAGTTTATCTAAATTTGTAAGTCGATGGGGTTCTTTTTTTGGCTTGCGTAGGTGTGATCGCATTTTATGGTATGGAAGGGGCCTCAATCAACTCTCTTACGTTCGTGGAGAGTCAAGGTTTTCTGATCATAGACCAGTTTGTAGCATTTTTACATCAGAGGTTGAATCGATCAACCATAGCCGAATACAGAACATGAGCTACTCTAGCTCACAAGTGGATATTGAAGAACTTTTTCCATACCCACAAGGGTATACAGAGCTTAATTTCTTTTGAAATGCTCCGCATAGACGTCCGGTTTCTTCAAAACAATTGATGAAACTTTGCAGTTTTTCACTTCATCATACAGAGGTATAGTCAATTCACTTTCTGCAATAATTTCATAATAACCTGCAGCAAATTTCCCATATTGTCTTTGATCTCTAGAACATTGCAAAGCAAAAGGCTAAATGAATCAGCAACTTATTTTGTATGCGGTGAGCGATGTGCGCAGGTTCTTATCGAGCATGCAATTTATTGTAAGTGTGGTATAACATATGGGAGCGAAAAGCCGGTTCGAACAACTTCTCTTCTTTCAGATGGCAGCTGACTTCCTACCAATCGGCTGTGTTGATGAATCTGGAAGGAGAGCTTCAAGTCTTTTGCTTGTTAACCTACTTTCACCGGAAGAAAAAGGTGGAGGATGGATCACTACTATTTGATCTAATTTGGGTTTTCTCTGTGTTGCTGCTTTACCTGCACAGGCAAGTCAATGGTTTTTTTTTTTTTTTTCTCTTTTCAAAATGGACTCATGTTTTTATTTCAACCATAAAACTGTTCTTTTGTCGGTACCCTCTTTGTACATTTAACGTCCGTTATTTTCGTCATCTAGCAGAGTTTGAAGAAGAAGAAGAATAGCCCATCCCTTTCGGCCAGCAATTATATAAGGTTGCTTTCATTTTCTTTTTTTTCTTTCTTTCCTCTAGTTTATAATGCTGATTTACGTAAAGGAGAGCTCTAACTCTTTCGATGGCATCTTTGCAGGTCATTTTATACTCGACAAAATTAGTTTGCAGAATACTCCAGTGAAAGAGCGAATTCACATTTTGTCACTAACTACATTATTCCAGGCTTGTTTTAACTAGTGTAAAGCATCAGAGATTTAACAAACACGAAGCGACACGTATCAGCGACTTGACTATAAGTTTTGGCAACTCTTCAATTGGAACAAGATCTCCTGGGAGATGCTTGCAAACAAATCGTCAGATACCCCAGCTGGATATTCTTTATACGATTCTTTGTTCAGATTGTTGGGAATTTTGTATTTTGTGGTGGAAAAAAAGATCCACCAGTAAAGTGTATAGTTGCTTTCAATTTCTATAAGTTTTGAAATTTTGATTGAAGGCCCACATTGATATTCATCCATTGAGGTAGAATAAGTATAGGCTAATAATATGTTGTTCTAGGGCGTGTATAGCTATTCAACTCGAAAAGAAATGCTCTACTATTTACTCTGCAGATACCAATGATGTTCCAGGACACTTGTTGTTTGGATCTGGTTTTTACTACTTGAAGTTGAGGAACACATCTATTTCCTTATCTGGAGTTACAATAGGTGCCATATATTGGTGAACTATATTACTGTGAATGTTTTTACTGGTGCTGTGTAATGTTTTTTCTAAACAAAAGGTGAATATGTCCTTGGTAGATGTTCATTGTGAAGAAACTGCTGCTTCAGTTACTTTGACCAACCAAATTACTCCCCTCAAAATGGGCATAAAAGATTCATATATGTTATACCGGTTGAGGATAGTACCGTAATTCCACTTGTTTGCAATCAAAGGATGGATGATGAGAATCTCAATAATCCAAATAGGACTTGGAGGAGAATTTGACCGACTTGAAGGTGCACCTCAATGCATCTTTGGACCTTTAAGAGAAACAAAGAAAAAGAAAAGAAAAGAAAAAAGGGGAGAGAATGATTTGACCCCCTGATGAGAAGGGATTCTTAAGAGAGGCATAATAGGAGTCCCTTCATAGTCCATAATTCCATTCATGGCAAGAAGCTGTGAGCCAAAAGTGGCATGGTGAACTAAGAATCTGGTCTCACATCAACCACAGGAACCGAGACCGCTAATGATGAGGATGTAGAGAATCTCGAGATCAACATTGCACGCTTGTTCGTCTTCGCAAATTTGAAGGAGCTTTTCTATTCTAAGAAGCACTATCAAACCTAAACAGATTCCAATTTGAAGTTTTAATTACTTCTGCTGTAGTTAGAAGTTACTGGTGAACTTTGTGAAAAAAAATGCTCATGCTTCTCCGAGCAATATCTACCCAAACAATATTGTTGTAGAAGCCCCTTTGGAAACAAGCATGCTTTATACAATCTGGTCTTCTTCTTTCTTTTTTTTTTTTCGAGGCCTGGCTGCCTTACTTTGTACCCTAGTTCAACTTTTTATTGAATGAAGCAGTAGCAATAGCAAGCTACTCTTTTCTCAAAAAAAAAAAAAAAGAAAAAGAAAAGAAGAAGCTCTTTTGACTGCAATTAATGAATTGCTATGAGGATGGTAAAGAGTGTCTGTTCTTTTACTTGACATTCACATAGATTAATATATTCTGTTCATATATTCTCAGCTGTACCTCAAATTCTTGGGTTCAAAATAAACTCTTATCTTCTTTAATAAATGATTATTAGGGTTGGAATGGTCTCAAAACTCAATCCTCATGAAACCAGATTATACACAACGGCCCAGTTTTCCTTGTTTTAGGAAAAAAAAAAAAGGGCTCGATGCCATTTACCAAGCCAGTTAGATTTTCATGTTGGATACTAGTGTAGTGACCCGCGCGATGCGGCGGGTAGATATATTATAATCATTTAAAATTTATTCTATAAGTTATTTTGTAGAGAGTAGAACACATTTACTTTAAAAATGTTAGTAATATTCATAATGCAAATTCATATAAAATGTTATTTATGACAATCATATTAAAACAAAAAGAACAATTGCACAAAAGAGGGCCAGATAAAATATCGAAAGTTAAGATATGTAGTATCCGAAACAAACCATAGAATTGAAGACAACAGCAAATTATATTAGATGGTAAAATAAATTAGGACTATAAAAACTTTATGAGAAGCTATATTTTTCTATATGGGATACATAGCAAAAGCCAATAAGGCTGTTTTGACACTAAGCTGAGCAAAAATTAATGCTTCCATGCTTGCAAAAATAGAGTATAGCAAGCGCAATGAGATTCCTGCAAAAAACTTGAATTTGTAGAAGCTTTAACAGTTGACCAAAGCAAAGATTAGGTAATTTGAACCATTCTGTCTCATACTTTGTAATAAAAGATCGTTGCCGCAAAGTTGGCCCAGGTGTGCTGCAAATGACGATGTATTTTATGAAGTGGACTGTCCTACGTGGCGAGGGTTGCGTCAAATAGGAAGACAAAATTACACGAAAGAGACCTCACCATCCTAAACTGAGCACTAAATTATCAAACAAAATTAAACCTAAAATATTGACGCAAATTAGGTTTAATTTTAGTGAAAATTGGGGATTTGAGAGTCATTCGATGGAATTGAGCGATTTGAAGGAGAAGGATGCCCATTGCTGGGGCAAAAAGGCCAAGCTTCGCAGCAGAGCTTGCCGTGGCAAAATTGTCCATAGAAATAACTGGGAGCAAGAAGTGGCAGGAAGAGCATGTAAGAAATCTCAAGTGTAACACACATGCACTAATTTTTAAGAAATTAGAATACGAAAAAGGCAAATCTTAAAAAGTATCAAAACATCAGAAAATAGTAAGCAAGCTTTGTACTATCTATTATTATTCAAACTATGAGCAAGTGGCGGAGAAAAAAATTCTAACTCATAAAAAAGGAAAGAAAAGAAGATTGCAAAATACTATTGATAAAAAGCTTTGAAAGCAAAGATAGGTAATGAACAGAAACATATGTTAAATAATAGAAAGTAGATAGATGCAGACAACATTAGTAAGCAAAAATTATAAAAAATACTTGTATCAAATATATAAGAATAACAATAACAATAATAATAATAATAGCCTTTTCATAGAAGGAGAACGTTATTCACTGGTAAGCGACAGTAAGCACAATCCCTACTAAAGCAAAACGTAATTTGATTGATTGTTTAAGCAACGAAATTGCGTTCAGGTAGCCAAGGAGCATAAAATTTTTTAAAAAATTACGTGCTCAGAAAATAGTTCGACTGTAAATATCTGATTAAACCAGACAATGATAAGATAATATCTCATTTGTACAAATTAAACAGGAGGGAAGGTCTTACCCTTCTGCTAAATTGGATAAGTGAATTTAGATGTTCCTCATTAAGTGAAATGGGCAAAGGAGGCATCCAACACATAATCCCAGGAGTCTGACTCATTCTGCATTACACAGTTGCCATATTCATCAAATCACTACTCGCCCTTGCGCGCACATTTCCAGGCACAAATATTTTGCCAACTAACAGATTGGGAAGATATGACTGGTAGCACATACCTATTCAAAATTGTTGCGATGTTGTTACTTGTGCGAAGAAAAGGATCCATATTCTCCTGTATCTGCAGTAACAGCAGTGTAAAATTTCATGGAAAGCAACAAATAGATCTGAGAGAAAGATATTCATTATCTTTTTGACTGTAGAGAGTGATTTTCTCAATACACACCTTGAACAATTCAAGATTTGATGTGATCTGGATAAGAAGTTGTTCGTTTTCATCAAGAAGGTGCCATGTCGCACTGTCTAAAACAGGAACTGTTTATGGAAGCACAAAAAATCGTCTAACTGATATTAATTAGTTACACAAAACTACATAGTTTAGTACATATCTGTTAGAAAGCATTATATTGTAATATTAGCATAGCTCAATACAAATTAAGCTTAAAAGATGTAATTGTAGGGTATAAGAACCACTTCACTTTAGAGGGGACTGAAATGCTCATATGGTCACCAAAATATAAGATTAAATACTATCGTATCCTCTCATCAAACTAATTATTATCATATCCAAGTTTCAGTTTTGGTGAAGCATTAGCCGGAGTACCCAAATAAAAGTAAAAAAACAGAAACTATAACACTATGAATTATCCAAGTTTGATATTTAAAGGGAAAGTCATCATAGAAGAGGTTCTAACGGAGGAATTGAAGCATTAAAAAAAAAAGAAACACCAACATCTCTTTTAATAGAGCAGGATAAAACTTTACCTTAAGCAACTTGGCAAACTTTAATGTAGATTTTTGGCATTCTAATTTTGTCTGACTTTGTTTTGATTTTATCATAACCTGATTCTGCCGTCGTCTAGGTTGTAGGAAGATTCAAGAATTGTGATCCCTGACTAACAGATTTTAAAAATTTAAATTAACATAACTACCAGTAAGATCTACAATCCAAAATAAATTACAAATATAGCATTGCTCACACGAAGCGTCCTGCTATCGCCTTGGCATTTCGTCGAACAGGGTGCGAGCGCTAGGGAGAGGATATCATTTAAGTCCCAACATACACAAAATAAATGAAAAATGTGCATCATATATGCTTCTTTCTCTAAAAGCACACATTCGGCATTTCGTCCAACAGGGCGCAAGTGCTAGGGAGAGGTTATTATTTAAATCACAACATACACAGAATAAGTGGGAAATGTGCATCATATATGCTTCTTTCTCTAAAAGCACAGATCTAAATACCTGACTTGAAGTAACAAATACTTATTTGTAGAACTCCGCTTATTAGGCCGCGGGGGCTTGCGAGCTCCTCCGAGCGAGATCAGGAAGAGGTCGGAGAGACATAAGAGACGGGATCGGGGAGAGAGAGATCTGCAGGAGCTGCAGATCTAGAAGGGGGCGGCGCGCGAGGGGCGCGAGCGGGCGCCGGGCGCGGGTCGCACGCACATGGCAGCGTGGGCAGGCCCGCCCGCACCGCGGATCTGCAGGACCTCCGCGCCCTGCGGGGCGACAGGGCAAGGAGGCAGGGATAGCGCTCGTGCCCGCTGCTGCCGCCCGCCCGCTGCGCTCGCCCACGTTGGAAAAAAAAAAATAGTGGGCTCACGATATATACTCTTATACTGTAAAAATTAACAAAATCGCCCACAAATTTAACCTTTCAAATCCCATATTCGGATAAAATCATCAAATAATTCGCAAACAAAAATATCGGAGGAATTAGGAGCCCGTAGATCTCAGCAAAGCTAACGGCGTGGAGCAATTCGTACCTCGTCCTCATTCTTCTGCACTCCCGTGACTTCGAGCGCCTCGACATCGAACCAATCGATCCGAGGGCTTGTCCTGATGAGCTTCTGATCCGCTTATCCGATGTCGATCTCGGCGGCATCTCCTTCCTTCTCCTTGTCGTCGTCGTCGTCGTTGCGGTGGCGCTCCTCCGCCTCCCTCTTCCTCCTCGCCTCTCCGCTCCGCACCCAACGCAAATCCTCTATGACCCCCTGCAAGGGAGCCGCGCTCCGTGTCGTCCGCTCGGAGCTCGCAACCCTCCCGTTGCTCTCTTTCTCGAGAGAGAAGGTGGGCGAGGCAGCGCTCGAGCTGCGGTCGGCGCCTCCCGACACCGCCCGCGCTGTCGTCCACCGGGCCCTCGTCACCAACCGCGAGAACAGGCGGCGCCGCACGACCTCTACCCTGACCCGCACCGAGGTGCGCGGCGGCGGTAGGAAGCCCTAGCCCCAAAAGAAGATGGGGCGAGCCCGCCTCGGCTCCCAGCGCACCCCGCTCCGGCCCCGGCGGCGGCATCGTCTTCGGCCCCAAGCCCCGCGACTGGTCCGTCAAGATCAGCCGTAAGGAGAAGCGCCTCGCAATCTCCACCGCCCTCGCCAGCGCCGCCGCCGACGCCCTCGTCGTGGAGGATTTCAAGGACCAGTTCGCCGGCAGTCCCAAGACCAAGGACTTCGTCGCAGCTATGCGCCGATGGGGGCTCGACCCCAAGCAGAAGGACGGAGGAGGGATCGAAGAGGAGGCGGGGTAGAGATCGAAGCGGCAGTAGGCGGGGAGCGATCGAAGCGGCGGGAGTAGGGGAGGGACCGAAGCGGCGGGGAGTGGGGAAGGGATCGAAGAGGCGGGTAGTGGGAGAGGGATCGAAGGGCGAAGGGAAAATTAAATGGAAATGGGAAGCAGAGTAGGAAAAGATATTTGTTTGGGGATGAATTAATTAGTAAAGTGTCTTAGGATGACAGATAGGGCCCACAAAGGTTAATTAAGCTAATACTGTCATGTGGACAAAATAACACGGACTTTCATTAGGGTTATAGATATTACATATCAAAGGTTATACAGCATAATATTCATAAATAAAACGTGCACAGAGAAAAAGAAAAACAAAAATATAGCTCTTACTAAGCTATTGTATTCTCATCAAGATATCTAGTTTACACGTGATGTAAGGATCTAAATCCCAGTTAGTACTTCAAATTTCAAAACGCAACTATATCTGGATAATACATTCATAATTAAGGATACATAATCTTTCGTCTCAGAATATACAAAACCCAGACCTGAATTTCTTAAAATTCAGATACAAAAATCTGGAATATACAGGGAACCACTTTCACCCCCAGATGCATACATTAGACCACAAGTTCCAGGGAAGACCCTGATTCTTCATACCATCAAAAACCCGAGTTTGTATTTTTCCCAATCTTCAATATTTAAAGGATAGTCAATATGCTTTCATGTCAAACCAATCCATCGCTTAAAAGCCAAAGCTGCTTCTCTCCTCCTCACTTGCGCTTCTGTTTGGACTTTAGGAGCCTTCCCTTTGTATAAGGTCCTGTGATACTTGAGCCAAAGTGATCTATACTTATACTTGTCAATAAACATCTTTCCTTTCTCCATCATATCTATAACTTCCATGGCCCTAAGGAAAAATCCACCTCTCACAAAGCAATACAACAATGAATCCAGCAGCTCCTGATCAAATTTCATTGAGCTGGAGCTCGCAAGCACCTTCATTTCGCCCCACAAATCGGTTACTTCCACATACTTTCCTCCTATAGCAGCATAAGCGGTTACTAGAGAGTGGAAAGTCTGAGCCGTTGGACTGTGGCCCAAAGCCCTCATCCTGTTCAGAGCTTTTTGAGCATCATTCATTAGCCTCTTCTTGCAAAAGAAATGTATCACGTTGTTCCAGTCATGAACACCACAATCTACACTTTTATTGTCCTTGATTTCCTCCAAAAGCTTTGCCATTAGACAGGTCTCAGCGCCATCACCGCCCCCGTCAACCAAGTTCTCGAACTCCCGATAACCTGATCTAGGTAAATTGGATTCTCTCATCTCTTTAAATAGATGGAGGGCGCCGCTCGAATCATTTTGATGTACTTTTGATTGAATCAAAGCCTCGTAGCAGCTTGAATCAAGCTGGATGCCAGCTTGGCGAGCTTCCTTCAAAAGTGCTTTTATCTCTTCATGACGGTTCTCCTTGCAATAGGCTTTTAAGAGTGAAGAATAAACAGAGGAGCCAACTCTAATTCCAGAGAATCTCATCTCATCCAACAGGTCGTGTGCTTGCTCTAACAACCCTAGAGAAATGCATGCATTTATCACTTGAACAACAGTCGAGCTCTCAATAGAGACGGGAGAATCTTCCTTACTCGCTCTCACTAGAAATGCTGCTAATTCGCTGATCCTGTCGCCTTCTAAAAAAGCGCTCACAAGTTTGGCATACATTTTCTCAGTTGGATGGAGAATTCCATGATCGGACTTAACCAATTCAACCTGTCCCTGCAACTTATCTGATAGTAGTGAAAGTAATTCCTTTGCCTCAGCTTCGAGCTTTGAAAAGTTCCTGTCCTTAGCAAACAAAACATACGTTGGGGCTGGGCTGTTTGAAAATAAGCGCTGATCCTCCGAAGCCAAATTTTCATATTCAGAGTTCTCACAAGGAAAATAGCTTTTCCCTGTTTCAACTGCTTCCAACACAGCTTTTGCCGCTTCTAGGGACCGCTTTGCTTCATTAGCTTTTCTTAGCATGTCCAGGACCATATTTGCAGCAGAATCTAAGTCCCCAAACTTCAAATGGCAAGAAAGCATGCATTCATAGAACTGCTGAAACTCCAAATCACTAAGACCAACAGCCTCATCAACATGCCTCTTCAGTTTCTGGAGCTCATCTCTATGCCCGTTCTTCTCATATATACAGGCCATAATAATAAGTAAGCTTGCATTAGGCTTCACACCTACTCTAGGCATTAGTTCAAGAAGCTGCTCAGCTTTTCTTGTAGTCTCGAATAAAAGCAAAGCGGTCAAAACTACGTCAAAGACAAAGGAGTTTGGTTTCATTGATAATAGCGGCCTGTTACTCTTTTTCCTTGGATCAACCCTGTTGTCTTTAAATAGGTAACCAATCTCCATAATAAGCTCCGCAGCAAGAAAAGCACCAGTTTTTGTTTGAGACATACGCCCCACTATTGCAGACCATGCTGCTATGGGAGGAAACACTTCCATATGTACTAATTTTCTCATTACGTTGGAAGCAAGAACGGGCAGTTCGCACCGTGAAAGAATGTAAGAGAGGTACAAAAGAGGCTCCTTTTCTAATAATTCATGTTTTTTCTCTTCAAAGGCTAGCTCCACTACACTGTATGCTTTTCTGAGCCAGTGGACATCGCAGCTCTCAGCAAAGCCGGTGATAAGCTTAGTTAGTACTGATTTTCTAGGAAGCCCATCCATATGTATGTGTTTCTCATAAGCTTTCCACGCATCATCGAATCTCTTTTCGTCAATTGCATTCTCCAACTCTAGAGCTAGTCGAGAGGGGTTGCGAGCTTGGACCAACACCGGTTCGACCGTCGTAGAGAAGAGTGCTCCGAAAGTTGGGATGGTTTTTGATCTGATGCTCATGACTGTCACACCATTGCTGGAAAATCGACCAAAAGATAGCCAGATAAGCTCGTGATTCTTATAAGCTAACGGCCGATAACCAGAATGACTTATCACCGTGCGATGCTTTCCGACAGATGAGGATAATACTAGTGCAGAGATGGCACGCGAAGAGTACACGGTATGGAGTTTTCTGAGACGAAGCATTATGAAATCACACCGGAGCACCCATCAGTTTAGAACGTTTCACGAAGCCACCAATTCTGCCAGGAAAGCAAAAAATGTAAATAGAAGAGAGAGAACATGAACAAAATTAATCTATTTATTTGGCATTACAAAAGTAGAATAAAGGCAAAGAATAATCACATATATTAACTACGAAATCGGATAAACTGCATCAGAAAAGAAATTAGATAATAGTCCATTGCCTATTGATCAAAAATTGGTCTTTCCTGCACCCTTTTAGTGTAGTTTTTGCAGTTTACTGAGGCATTTCCTCAAACAGGTAACGCGCGTATCGCACCAATAAACGCCAAATGAATCAAAACCCACTTTTTCGCTTGCCTCGTGCACTTCAACTACTTGTTCCCAACTCTAAATCCAAAACTCCCACTTACAACCACCAAAATGGTGATGAGATTAGTACCAAAAGAGAAGAAGAAACGTAGAAGAACAAGTACGCATGACCATAACCATCATCATCATCATCATCATCATCATCATCATTAATCCATTATTAATTAAAATAAATATACGGAAAAAAAAAAAAAAAACAGAGGCACCTCCCGCAGAAGCTTTGGTGCTATTTTCCTTTTAAGGGATAAAAAAGAAGAAACGAATTGATATATAAATGTTACAGAGGCACCTTTTACTCTCAGGGGCGTCGGATAGGTTTGTGGTTGTTTGAACTCGCTCAAAGAGGTCGCCTCGCACGGTCGGAGGGAGAGAGACAGAGAGAGAGAAGGTGCGCCCGGCGCTTCCAAAGGTGAGCCAGTTTAGAAGGCCGGGCCCAAATACCGGCCCGACCCGGCCCAAATTTAGAATGGGCCCAATATGACCTAAACGAGAAAAAAAAAAGGCCGGAGATGGATTGGGTTGGGTCGAATTTGTTCATGACCGGGCTATAACCTTTGATGCAAAGTACTAGTTGAGGAGTCAGTTTAATGCTGTTGTTTTTATTTTATAACGAAATATTTTTTTAACCTACATGAACTGAAAGGGAAATAAATAATCTATATATATGCGCCTTTGATAGAGGCAGATGAAACATGTTGAATCTTATTCAATTCAAAAAATCTATCTGTTACAAATCAACAGAAAATAGAACATATATATACGTTCTGATCTCATGACCTTAATAAAAACCAATATGAAATTAGGATTATTACGGAAACTTGAAGAGTATCTACGGGTACGTACATTGTTATCGTGTGTCTATGCAGGCATATGATCTACGTTGTATCTCATAACAGAATAAGTTGGTCGATCTTCGGTGGAAGATAAGTAATAATAACAACACAAGGGGGGGAGTGTTATAAATAAAAACAAACGAATAACCGCAACATATATATGACCATCTAATTAACATGTTACCATCCAATTAAAACGTAGAAAACAACAAAATTTGATCATCTATCTATCTATAAGTTAAAGCAACGTGATAATGATCAAGCAACAAACAATAACGGATAAATGCATAACAAGATCTTTAAAGATTGATCTAATTAAACACGCCCCCTCGTGCCTATAAAATGCCTCCACCCTTCATTCACGTCATCATCACTACCACATACATTTCCGCTCATTCATTCCTTCTCCTTTTCCTCAATCCACTACCTTCTTTTCTCGGAAATGGCGGCGAAAATGGTGGTCCTCCTCGTCTTCGTGCTCGCGGCGATCGCGGGCTGGGGCCTGTTATCGGTGCAGGCGGACTCCAGCTGTTTGAACTCGCTCTTGAGCATGACGTCGTGCATCAGCTACGTTAGCGACGAAAGCTCGGAGGTTTCACCGCTGTGCTGCCCCAGCATCAGCGCCGTGCTCGCCTCGCAGCCGCTCTGCCTCTGCTACATCCTAAACGGCGAGGTCGGCAAGCTCCTGGGCAAGCCCATCGACGAGTCCCGCGCCCTCGGCCTCCCCGGCCTCTGCAAACTCACCACACCTCCCATAAGCGAGTGCAACAGTATGTGTTGTCTTTCTCTTAATTTCCTCCTCTCTATCAACGACGATAACTATATATATATATTAATTCCTTTTCTTTTACTTTTGTTTATTTATTTATTTATTAGATCATGAGATTTTATTTATTTGATGAATATTGCAGCTATGCCTCTACCACCTATTTACCCGGGAGGTCCCCCAACATGGCCAGGTACGTCCCTTATCGATAACAGATGAGTAAGATTATTAGAAATCATATCGGCATATATATATATATATATATATATATATATATATATTGATATATAGTATTAAGCTTGCATCCCCGTTGTTTCTATTATACTCTACTCATATGTTTCTATGCTTAGTATCATGTGTAGGAGTAGAGTAGTTTATCCATATGTGATCCCGGNAATTAAAGTTTTTTTTTTTTTCCTGGTTGTTATTCACCGGCAGCGCCAGCGCCAGCGCCAGCGCCGACACTGGCAACACCAGCGCCAACACCGGCAACACCAGTACGGACACCAGCAACACCAGCGCCGACACCGGCAACACCAGCACCGACGCCAGCAACACCAGCACCAGCACCGGCAACACCAGCACCAACGCCGGCAACACCAGCGCCAACGCCGGCAACACCAGCGCCAACGCCGGCAACACCAGCGCCAACGCAGGCAACACCAGCGCCAATGCCGGCAACACCGGCACCGGCACCGGTACCAGGACCGGTGCCGCCGCCATCATGTGTATGCCACTAGATATAGAATGGTTAGCTATAGATCGATATAGAAATATTTTAGCCATTGTTTAGGGGAATTCTTTTATATGCAATGAACTGCATCTTCTGCAGATAGCTACATTGTGTTCTAGATCTTAGTTTCTGTTAGTTGGTTTATATTGTAGTTAGCTTGTATAGATTGCATAGCATCAACAAAAAGTTCGTTTTTGTTTTTGGAGGTAAATTTCGTTGCGGATAGTTCTTTTGATGCATTGGTCCTTCTATATATTCTTGGCATAGTTTGATGATGCAATATTAAATCTTGATGCAACTATATATCCAATAACTACGTGGAGAGGAAATAAGTTTTTTTGAGAGATAGGTAGCACGCTACCCGCTTCGTTTATTTCATTTAGAAATAAATTTAGCTGAAAATGTGAATCAACTAGGATTCAAACTTGGGTCTCGGATACTAACCACCAAGCCCTTTGCCACTTGCTCTAGGGACGGGTGGTGGAGAGGAATAAGTTAAACGAACAATCTCTCTCTCTCTCTCTTGACTCGGAGAGATCGAATCAGATCCAAAGCTCCAACTTTTGGCCCATAGTTTGGGCTGTGGCCTGTTTCTCCCCATCTCCAGGCCCAAATTGGCCCATCCCGATTCGTCTCTAGCATTTCTTGGTCCTTTCTCAGGCCCGGCCCCTTAATAGCTCCAGAGAGGTTTGGAGCCATTTGTCCAAGGACACATGTCAAAGGACATAAAAAAGAGTTAAATAACCAAATTGATTAGAATTAGTCTAATTGAAGGTTATAATTTAGTTAAGATACAATATGCAGATCTTATTGAAAACAGAGAATTTTAAATTATAGTTAAAATGCCATTTACAAATCCTATTATTGGAAACAGAGAACTATATAACTACGTGCTTTCGCAAATCTACTGCATATATGTCTACCATTCAAAATTCACCCACGAAAACGAAGATGGTCAATCCTTCCCACAAGATAATTTATAGAGATTAACTTACAGAGTTATCCAAAAATCATCCGTGATAACGAAGATGATCAACCCTTCCCACAAGATAGTTTATAGAGAATGACTTACAGGTAACACACAAAAATTCAAACATGATATCTCCTTACGAAATAGAAATATTTTTGCCCTAACTTCTTTGTACTCTGTCAATCTTTTATGAGATTTTTATAAAGGTGGCAAGAGTCTCAGAGAAAAGCTGTGGTAAACCTTATCCAATTGATGGAGAAATTTTATGATAGATGATATAAAGGGCCCCGCATATTCACTTTCATCAACAAACTTCCAAATTTACAACTGCACTACCCTTTTCCTTTTTTTTTTTTCATTTTATGATGATGTATGAAAAGCTTAGTCCTTTCATTGAAGTACCCATCAATTAATATATTCTTTATTATCACGTAAGCAAAAAAAATGAACCTTGCAATAAACAATAAATAAATAATACTCCAGTTCAAAACTGCAAACTTCAACAGAGAGCATCAAGAATAGCAGAGAATTTAGGTTAAAAGGACCTGATCACCATAAATGTGAGCATTTGAGTACCAAACAGAGAAATGCCACTAAAAAAGTAGAAGGATTCCTGGGGTTCATTCATATACCNTACCACTCAGCGAAAAAAAAAAAAAAAAAATTGTACAAGAAACACTAATAAAGAGCAGCCTAAAAAACCAATCCCTCCCCCCTCTTCTCTCCGGGGGAGAAAAAGAAAAAAGTAAAAAATAGAAAGAGGGTCACTTCACAATCTTTCCCCCCATTGGAAGCATTCAAGCAATAGTAATGAAAACCTACAGCCAAAAGACAACAACGGAATCATTTCTATGCATGAACCCACCCTATGGCCCAATAAAATTTACACATTACAAAGGAAAATAAATAGCTCTTTCAACCCATCAATGAAGGATTCTTAATCTTTTCGATCCTTCGATAGAAGAGGATGTGATGCCGAAGAAGGCTAATAAACACTTTTAGAGAGGATCGGAGAGATCTAGCGAACACTTCTCCTCCGTCCCCTCGTCGAACAACATCTCCTGGTACCTGCACTCGCGGCTACAAAACGCTCTTTCGCCCCTGAAAAAGGGAGAGGAGACAATATTTCAGCTGTAACGTTCGACGTGAAGAATCAAAAGGATTATTTTCGACCATCTTATTATACATAAAGAGTTGCAAAGTTACAATTACGCATTCCTGCATCTTTCTCTTATAAGAAAATTTTGGTAACTAAAACAAGAAAGAAGGACAAGAATAAAAGTAGATATAAGGCTTACAAGGTTCTCAATTATGAAGAGAACAATGCCTCTGACTATGGGTCGGCCACAATGCATGGTTAGGAAAGGAGAGCCCCACAGTGTAAATATGTCAAGTGGACCCCCAAAGAGCTATAGCATGACCCACATCTATTTATTTTCTTTATGCAAATTGCATGGTCCAAATGAAATGAGCATGGCTTAAACAGGTCAATTCATTTAACCACTAGAACATTTTTTTTATTATTATTTTTTTTTTTTTCACTCTAGCAATTAACAAGAAGCAGGCTCAACATATTATTACCAGATAAAAATTAAAGAAACCTTTTTTAATTGCATATATCAGCAAAACAAAAATAACCAATATAGCCAATATTATACTTGAGGGAAAGAAGAGCGCCTCTGATCAGGTTGTTTTTTTTGTCAAAAGAAACAAGCCAAGCTTTTGATGATATAATAATTCGTAGCACGAATTTTTGCGGTTAATTACCAAGATTAAGACCAAATTAAAGGCCAGCAACAAACCTGTACATGAAGATATCCTTCCCCTGTCCGAGACTCTTCTTGCAAGCATGGCAAAAGCTCAAAAAACCGTCCGAACCGTTCTTCAGAGGATCGACGGGATCGACAGAGACTCCATCGTTCTCCTTTCTCGAAGGAACGAATCCGTCGTTGCATTTCACCACGATGCAGTTATCGAAGATGTGAGTGGTCCTCGGATTCGGCCCGCGTGTGATGACACAAGTGTAGTCCTCCGAAAGCTCCATCTCTCTCGGCGAGAGAGACCCCACAAAATGCCGCGGAGTTTCGACATAAATAGAGCTCACTGGAGTTCTACTTACTGGGGAGTACAGCGCAAGTTGCGAGCTTTTATTCTTGACACCAAATTCTATGGGGGAAGGAGGCGGCGGGGACATCGGCTGCGTTGGAGGGATTTGAATCCTGAGTGGTGATCCAAACAGTACCATCCTACTCTCTTGTTTCAGTTTCTTATCAACCTTCTCATCGTTGAGAGCATCGACGAGGCCGAGTCCGACAGGCGTTGGCTCCCCATTGTTCGAAGAGAGGTTTTTGGTCTCGTTCGCAGCAGAGGGAGCAGTAGACCAATTCGGCTTCCTCTCGGAGAAGAAGGGGTTCTTTACGGTGGTCGAGAAGGGATTGGCTTCTGAAACAGAGGTGGAATTCATGGATGTGGGAGAGTTGGGGTAAGTCTTTGTAGAGAATGGTAGGAAGAGCCTTGGGGAAGTGAAAAACGAAGGGGAAGTGGGATTTTTGGCGGCGGCGGCGGCGGCGACAGTGGAGTTAATAGTGGGAGATGTGAGGGTGGTGTTATTGTTATTGCTATTGCTATTATTATCAGTCGAAAGACTCTGTTTGCTGCTAACTGATCTAGACCTTTTCCTCGGCATAATCTCTTGGAATTTTGATCTCAGAAACATGGAAAATTGACACACTGCATGTCAAGCGAAAAAGAAGATTAAAATACTCAACAATTTTGAAAAAGAGGAGAGTAAAAAAGATTGATGGAAAGGAAAGGAAAAAATATATATATATGACAAGTACTAGCAACTCAAATGGTGGTAAAGAGTTGAGGGGGTAAAGAACTTACCAAAGTTGAATGCAGGGAGGATATGTTCTTTACTGATATCTTTCTCTCTCAGCAAGTTAATGGGCTGCTTCTGATTGCTTTTGCTCACACATTACAGCTACTTCGTTACACTGCTTAACCAGAATCTTATAGCAGTAAGAAGCAGCGTAAGCAATACTAGATCACTAGAAAACACCACGAGTTCCTTTAACTAAAGTAAAACCAACTGCCACACCCACCGAAAACCAAACCAGAGATCAAACAAAAAGAACAATATGTACCTTAAAATTTCCCCTGTTATTAGTCTCAACTAATCGATAGTAAGACAAAATCACAAACAACCCCGAAAACACAAAAATCACGGTAAAAATTTGATCTTTGACACAAACAGGACCAGGATCAATAAAACTAACCAGGACTTGCTGTTTAAGATGCTTCTCTGTTAGTCCCGTTTCACAAAAACAATGAACACCACAAATCCCCTCCAGATGATATCAAAACCCAAATCACAGAATCAAAACCCCCAAACAACCCATTGAACAAAACAGGACTAGAAAAACAACACAAACTCCGGGAGGCCCAAATCACAAAAACCAGGAGAAGGTCACTACAAAACCATAAAAATCGCTCCTTTCTGAGTACTCCTCTCCCTCTCTCGGAGAACCTGCGAGGAGCTAATGCAGCGCCGAAGCGCAGAGAAAGAAGATTTAAAGAGAGAGTCGATTACTACGCCATGATGAAGTAGAGAGAGAGATAGAGAGAGAGAGAGAGAGAGAGAAGAGGAAGAAGAGTGGCGAGAGAGGGGCCCGTTTTTGGACGTTTCCTCCAAAACCGCTATCTTTTCCCTCATCTCCCGATACTGCTAAGTTCGACGTAGCGGTTTTCGGAGTTCGGTCACCGCCTCGTGCGGTCACCCTCCCACAAATATCTGCTGATTCGCCGTGAATTAAATTTTTTAGTGGGTTCTTGTTCCGGAAATGCGGAGGTTATCATTACGGGGCGGTGATCGTATCGCTGGGAATGAGGGTCGCTACAACGACACGTTATGGTTAACGTGGCGGTCGCTACGGTGTTGGGTGTTCCGTTCGGGTCCGTCGTACATAGCATAGCGGCTCCACTCGAGTGAGCTTGTCTCAGTGCATATAAATGAGGGATAAATGCACCTTAATGACAAAATAGTCATTTTAATTTTAACATTATTTTAATAAAAATATTGTTTTAAATTAGTCGTTTAGGCACATCGTGTTTGTTTTATTTTATTTTTGAATAAAATTTTATCTATATAAAAAGGTGCATGAATGAATAGTAAATTACTCTTAGAATTTTTTGATCCAAGATATTAGTTTGACAACAAAATATGAAAAATTTAAAATAATTTTTTTTACTTCTAAAATATCTTTAAACAAATACAAATTATTATTTGTCATCTAGCCGAATACCAGTAAAAAAAAAAATCAATCTCAAACATATCAAATGACATAAACTTAGTATTTTATAAAAATAAAAAAAAAACCAAACGAGACCATCTTATATAGTAGCTGTTCAAAATTTCTATTAGGATATGATTAATCATATTATTTACAAAATTCAGATTACAAAATTTTATGTGCGGTATCTCTACCACTCGCCCAAGCATTGTCTTATATACGAGCTGCAAAGCCCGAATCGACTTGGCTCGGCTCGGGTTCGGCTCGGCTTAGACGAGTCACACACGCTACTTCACGGACTTTTCTGCAATGCCGTACGGCCCCACCAAACTGCAGTTTTTTACGGCACTGAATTCCCCATATTACCCCCCACATCTTCGAATATCTACACCCCTGTGCCACTCCGAAGCGACCGGTCAAAATCCACTGCGCCACCACCGGCGATGGCCTTTTCGTAGTTTTCGCTTCTTTCGGTGTTAAATGTTTCTGATAGATACGTTCATTATCCTCTTAGCTTTTATCCGCCCCCTTTTTTCCCCCTTCTTTTTCTTTCCCTTCCGACTCTCGATGCAAATTTGTCGTTTAGTGACATTTCCGGTATTACCCTACGTTTTATGCGGACCCACCCGCGCACGTATAGGGTAAAACAGGCATCTTGTGCCACGCGTATGCAAGAAGCCGTGGCCCACACTGTACACGTGTGAGCGGGTCCAACTGGGCCCCATCTCACAGATCTTTCGCTGACCGTACGATAAACTAAAATGGGAATTTACAAAATAATAATAATAATAATAATAATAATAATAATAATAATAATAATAAAACCAACTTTGAATTAATAAATAAAAATCTGTTAAATCAAAACCATGGCCCAATATGAGTCCTACAAAATTAACACAAATCTTTTAAAAAAATTGATGTTTTTGTCTCAAATATTTCATCTGTAGGAACGTCAAAAGCGAGGCCCCCTCTGCGCTTTGGATAAAACAATAAAAATTATGTTTTTCATACAAGCAAAAATGAGTAACACGATCAAAGCTATTAAAAGAAAAGAAAAGGTATTACAACCTAAATTAACGTGCATGATATAAAGATGTCTTATCTGACAATGACGTCATATGATATAATTAACAAATAATTTAATTTTATAGAACCAAGTTATAAATTGCCATATCCAAGTGTGTGTGTGTGTGTGTGTGTTTGGACAAATTTACCATCCTGTCCCTAAAATTTGAACGAGGGAAACTGGGGAAAACGCTTCGGGATCATCACGCATATTTCCCTCATATATACTCTATTATTATTATTATTTTAAGTCCTGCATTCAGGGGAGGGGAAATGCTAGCTATCCTAGAGACAGAGCTTTAAAAGTGGTGCTAATTAGAAAATAATTATAGGATTATAATAATGCAACCTAGCATTGGCCTTACTGAGCAAGCGGGTTAGATGTGCAGTCCCTTTTTCTAAATAAAAAAAAAAGCGCAGTCGTGCGGATACGAGGGGATGGTATTGAATTGAATGCACCTCTATGCTACACTTATTGCGTATGTTACATCAACCTATGTATGAACCATGGTGACATAAAATTAGGGGGGAAAAGCAAAGCATAAAGAAAATGAATAAGAAGAGCTATGATGCACTCCCCTTTTTGTGGTGTGGGTACTGTGGTGAAGTAGATTTTGGTTGCTGGGATGATGCCACATGATTTGAGTTGAGATAGGCAACAAAGTGTAGGTCATGCATAGGGTATTACTCCACAGTTGGGTTATGATGTAGGCATGGCGCTAAAAAAGCGTGACTGAGGCTCATGCTTGGACCGGAGCATGCTATGAACAATCAAATAGCACCTATTTCCTTTCAAAAGGAAAAAAGAATCAAATAGCACCTATTTCCTTCAAAAGGAAAAAAGAATCAAATAGCACCTATTTCCTTCAAAAGGGAAAAGAAATATATAGCACATGTAAAGTGTGATTGAGGAAAAGAAAAAAAGAAAAGAAACACCATCACAACATTTTTTTTTTTCTGGAGTACTTCTTCAGGAAAAAAAAAACATGAAGTAATACATTTATTAAAGGATTTAATGATTACATAAATATTAAAAAAAAGTCATAGCCAATTGTTGCCTATGTGACAAGAGAAATAAAATAAATTTTCAATTAGAGAAAAAGAAGTATATAACCAAAATTTCAAACAAATAAACAGGTAAAAATCCTTTTTAAAGGATTTTACATGAAATACCCCACAAAAATTAGCCAGCATGTTTACATATGTACTGATATTCACATCTTTTCATTTTCGCAACTTATTTATCCCTCTACATGAAGAGAAATGCATAAAATGCAGCATATCCAGTCAACTATCTAGCACATCTCAAATTTTAATACCCACTAAGTAATATATATATATATTATTTTTGACTAATTCTATAGATAATAGTATTCCAGCCTAATTCTATATATATATATATATATATATATTATTTTTGAGAATTGAAAAAATCAAGCTGAGTACAATATCTAATACATGAAAGTCCTAACTCCACCCCTGTTCTAGATATAATATATGATTCCATTCTATTGAATAACAAGCCAGGAACATAATACAGTTGAAGGTAAATTAACAGAACAAACTTGTACACCAGCCGTTATTATGTCCAATCAACACATTTTCCTATTTAATTTAGCTGGAGCAAGTGGGTTTGGCACTTGCCTCTCCTGATGTTATGCATCTCCAAATGCATTTAATTCCTAATTAACCTCTTCATAAAATAGAAGAATCGAAACCACAATAAAAAGAAAAGAAAATCTCGAAACCACTTTTGGTGATTACAAACCCAGAATAAGATAGGGATAGAGACCACACAGTGTGACAACATATAATGAAAAAGATCCCCCTTTCAATTTGTGTCTTTTCCCTTCCTAGCTCCAGCAGTTACTAGGCAGGCTAATTGTGATGATGGACCCATCCAAGGTCCATGCAAAGATTGATTGCATGCCATGGCCATGTCACTACATAAGATGGGGCTTCATGAATAGTTAATGGGTCCTAAATCATGTGGGCATGAAAAAGAAGACCACTAGTAGAGCAAATCCATTGGCTTTCTTGTGCTAGGGGAGAATTTTTTGGCCCCATTTCATAAAAGTCCAGCACTAATATCTTGTCAATGACGTATGTCTCGGTATTTGCAGAATTATTTGTACAAATTACCTTGTATCTAATTCTTCTTTGGACCACAGTGACTCAGATTTATGGCTCTCTCCGGTTTCTTGCTCTTCCTGAGCGCGTAATCTTTTGCTTTTTTTCTTTCCTCTGGATTAAAGGAAAGCAAATTTAGGCACATTAGTAGAATGTTATGAACAATTATGTGAAATAAGAGAGATGTAATAACTAATACTCATGCAAATCAAATTGCCTACTCAAACTGTCTCTGTACATCAGTTTCACAGACACAGAAGAAAAAGAGAGAGAGAGAAGATGAAGCTATGTATTCGAATGATATTTAACAACCACAATCAGGCCCTTGGACATGAGTTTAACAAAGTATCTCAAGCATCTTCCGTGAATTTATCCATCAATACAGAAATAAAAGGCCAAGGAGTGGTGAATAACATAAGATAAATATGCCGTATATAGAATCTATCAGCACACAAGTATATTATACCTACGACTTGTTTATATACATGCAAAAAGAGAATTATTTTAGGTAACTGTAATGAGGGTAGAGCCCAGCATTATATAGACATTGACATGGCGATCGTCTTTAATGTGGTTAAGTGCACTACAACCCCATGCACACAATCAAACCTCTTTTACAGTGTTTTACAAAGACTGTTTTGCCAAAATTTCTGTGTGCAAAATAGGATTTTCCCCCCACTCACACTTTAGAGTTTAGAGCCGGCCAGGCTCTTGTCGAAAGAAAGACAAAGAGGCATCTAACTTTCTCGCACTCTCCTAAAATGCAGTCCATGCTCACATTCTACAATAGTCAGTGCATAAGTACTCCACAGTAATTTTTACCCTCTTCTTGTGAGCAATGATGCCTAGAGAACTGAATTTAGTAGAGCCCCATCTCCTCAAGAGGAAACATCCAAAAGGATCCTATTGCTATCAAATTTTTTTCACTTAACACCCTACAGAGACTTACACTGTCTTTGAGAATAGTTTTGGGTAGTTGATGAATGGAACCATGCCCCTCTTTGTCTTTAGTAATCACATCAATTTCCTTTACAAAAAGTAGGTCATCACCACCATGGTGCCCCCTTGTCCTTATGAAGCTAAAACTATCTTCCCCCAGCAACTTCATGTAAGAAGCCCTTCTTCAATGCCTACATCTAAAGCAATCATGTCTAATAAGCTCCCCTCTTAACTTTATCCTAATTCAATCAAGGCCCCCCTTTTGATGCTTGGACATCACACCTTTCACCTTAATGGAAATAATGGGATGGGCTAATGGAGTAGGTTTTTCCACAGCACCACTCTTGTCCCCATTTGCTAATGCCAGGTGTCGACCGCTGATTGGCTCAACCCCCCTTCCAAATGGGCCCCATTGCATGACCTCAGGGTTACAATGGGGCCAAGACAACTGCCCCCATGGATGTGTCCTTGCAAGTGGTGGGGGAGTGTTTGGAGTGCCAATTTGGATAGGCGTCAACATCATGCATGTAACTTTGATTGGGCCAAATGCTTAGGTATATCATCATAAATGGCCCACTCACGGGACACTGCCTAGGCTTTCGAGAGAGAGAGAGGGAGAGGGCTCATAAAGTATGTGATTATCCCCCCTAATGTCATGTATTACCTAGTAGGCAAAGGTTGGATAAGGATGGGAATTGGTGAAGTTCTCTCTTAAGAGAATTTACCATCCTAGACTAATTATTGGTGCTTGAACATAAAAGAAAGAGAAGATAACACTTGTTCCCTGCATTAGGGATGCCAAATAAGGACCACATAAAGTAAATTTAAGACGCAGTAAGACATTTAATATTCTTTTTTTTGGGGGGGAAATAGGAGAAATGCAACATTCCAATCTTGCAACAGCTTAAACAAAAGTAGCTACTGGATGGTAGTTTTTCTCCCCCCCTCTAGTCAGTAGTTGCCTCTAGGATAATCACGTTAAAAGTTTCCCTTTTTTTTTTTAATACTCTGAGGATAATCAGGTTAGCAGTGCTCTATTTCAAATAGAATAGCAGATAACTCTTTCAAGAGTTCAGCAGCACCTAGTGGTCTACTGGCTTTCCATTTTCAAGTGTTAGGTAAATTGTACCCGAGACAAATTAAAACAACTAACTGTACCTTACTACTTGACTAATCAATAGGTTGAGTTAAGGTTCAACTGTTCCAACTATCATATGTATTTACTGATAAGGAACATAGCATCAAATTTGAGCTCGTTTTTAAAAAACTATTCTGCAGCAGAGAAAACCTCTGTTTTCCTATATTTTATTGCCTGGATTTTGCTGTTTAGCATTATTAATAATTAGAGCTTGGATCAAATGATGATATTAAATTATATTAGGATGTTTACGCCACAATATTCACCAACTTCTTAAGTTTAGATGGGAAAGGGGTTTTGATTGGCCACAACAGAGGCTAACCTCAAGCTGTGAGATTATGACAGTTATTAGCTTATATTAATCAAAGTTCCAGAACGATGCTTAAGATTAGTTAATTATTTAATCTTCAGAGTTAGCTTAACCAGGTCCAATTAGGTTGCAAACTTAGGCATAAAAACTTAATCAATCTACAGAAAAAGATGGCATATTGAAGTAGAGAACGCACACAAATTCACAAAACCAACAAAAGCATAGCTCTCACAATTGATGGCGACACAGCATTAAGGACAATTTGGAAAGAGGACCAAAGAAGGGATAAAGACAATACTCAGGGTTAGATCTTATACTTCTAGATGTTGAATTCTAACTTCCACTCATACCTACAATTCTAGAAAAAGGGATTTGGGCTTGGAATAAGTTCTCTTTTACCATTCTCGCCCTGAGATTATATAAAGATGGTGATCATTGCAACGATGCACTAGCTATACGCAGGCATCTTTCTGTGAGTAGGGTCACCATCCATTTATTATATCAAGCAATGCATTTACTTTTAAGTGCATAGCAAATCTAGAAGCACTCGATGATCACGAAAGAAAGGGAAATCCACCACTTGATAAGATGGTAAAACAGAAAGACAAATATTAAACCAAGATAATGAACCGGCGTCTTAAATTGAGCACTTACGAATGTTTTAGGTGAGACTTGAAATTGTCTAAGTGATTGAGACAAAGCTACCAATGGATTTAATTTGTCATCTAGGAGCAAAGTCTACCAAGGAGGCATTTATTTAATTAATCATCTGGAATGTTACATAAAATACTAGTAGGTGATACAACATTAAGAATATTAAGATCTATCCAATCTTCAGAAAAATTTAAAAATTTCCCCACCCGTCTTTCAATGGTGAGGTGGGAAAGATGAAACCAAAGACGTAGAACTGCTAAATTGAATGCAACACATCTTGATAGACTGATCGTGCATAATTGGACATATACTGAAACATTGTCTCTAACCAAAATTTCTTTGACGACGGGACTTGTAACTAATTCCTTCGATGATTTGTAGCAATTGTGGTGATACATACACAAGATTTTGTCCACCTTGCATTTGTCAACCTCAAGATTTATAATTTTAATACAATTTGCTTGGGTGACAAGAAGGGCATAACTCAAAATTCTCCACAATTATGTCAAATATGAAAATGAAAGCTAAGATAATAATTATCAGGTCAAACTGAGTTATTCTAGAATTTCAGAAGCTGCTATTCAAGTGAACTCCAGGGGCTCACTCTACCTCCATTTTATTCCTAATTAGGCTCATTAAATAACATCACATATATCCCTGCAATTGTTGTAATCATTCCAATAACCGAAGAACACGGTCGGGCGTATATGCCCCTATCGTCTAGTATACTCATGGTTTATAAATGGTTACAAAACAAAGCTATAACTTGAATTCCACAGACGCTCGGTGTGAGTCTTGACCATATGGAAACCTAGATGACCAACCGTTACTAGTCTCTGTGCTAACAATACCTGGAGACTATCCTTCGAATGTACAATTTTGAGGGCTCTTCATCTTATCAAAAAACTCTATCCGAAAACACATTGAAGGACATTATAATGCAGATTTCAAAAATAAGTAGAAGAGATGCTTACAGAATTACGCACAACCAGGTCATATTCAGTAAATATGCGGATAAACTTTTCCCTGAAGCTTGTAGGTTCGTAATTCTTTTCCATCATAAAAACCTGCGGAGAAAACCGACGAAAATTAAAAAATTATTTGTTTGGTTGAACCAAGCCTCTCCCAGCATTAGTATAACGCATTGGTGCTAAGATTACCACAACATTTTTCTCGCAAGGAAAAAAAAAACAAAAAGAATAGTACAAATATTAACACAGTTGTCTACAACACTGGCAATATACTTAATGAGTTTCAACATAAATAAAACTGCTCCTGTAGCATCCGAAGAGCGGAAGAGGAGTTACAAAACCCAACCTGAGAACATTAGATCGAATTATCAACAGGGCGAAAATTGAGAGTTTTTTGGCCAAGCCGATGAAGGGGAATGCGTTTCTTTTCCTTGCTCAAGACAAAATTATTTTATATACATCACAGAACAAATCATGCTCTACAATTATATGAATAGGTGAATTGGTTGACATGGAAGCAGCAACTCTCGTTGTAATGAGAGTAAATTCGACAAAATGCATTCAAATTTTCGCATTTCTACTGTTTTCAGGTTAAAAAAGTTACTTTTAGAACAAAACTAACATTGGAGCATAAAAATTGACGACAAAAAACAAACAAATTCGCTTGCGCGTTAAGAAAGGCTAAAATTTACATCGGATTAAAAACTCGAAGCTCCCAATCTACAGCGGAAAAATAATTTCCTTGAAGTTTTCTACCTCAACGAAACCTCCGCCGCGCTCAATTTCCGAAATTAAGAGCGAAAAAATCGCTAGGATTTCAATTAATTATTTCTTCGCGCGAGGAGGAGGCACCCGAGGCCGAAAAATTAGGGTTCACGAGAGTTTGTTGGGCCCATTTCTATTGCCCAAGAGATCGGGGTCCGTGTGGCCCAATTTCTGAATCTAGAACCATGGGCCTACCCAACTTGGGCGAATATGGGCCGTCACTAGGGCCAAAGGGCAATAAGA
The DNA here is from genome assembly GCF_001540865.1 of Ananas comosus. Lineage (NCBI taxonomy): Eukaryota > Viridiplantae > Streptophyta > Magnoliopsida > Poales > Bromeliaceae > Ananas > Ananas comosus. The sequence continues at coordinate 306,852 of NC_033635.1, read as the reverse complement.
GAGACGAATTGGGCCTAAGCAAACCTAGACCGAGCCGAGCCCAACTGCGCCTCGCTTATTAACTAATGGCACGACTTTTAAAGCATGAGCGTGCTGTGTCCCCCACCCCCCCCAACAAATTTTTTAATGCATAATAACTCCGCGAGGTTTAAATGTAACAAATTTAACTCATCAAACTCAGATTACTTTTTAAGCGAACTACTACTTCCCTGGAGGACCAATTTTGTGGAGCTAGCTAGCTAGCTAGCTCTTAATAATCATGATGAGAAGCTGCAGCATATATAATTCTCACACGAAAGCTTTAATAATAATTATATAATATTTTTCAGTTTCTATCAGTGTTTTTATGACATGAAAGGGAATATATGTAACGCATATAAGAAGGGGAGGGACTGGGGAGAGAAATATAAATGCAAATTGTGAGGAAGTTGCGGTTTCAGCCTTTCAGGTAGGACAAAGGCATGTGGGTGCATCATGCATGTGGGGTAGTACTCAATTAATAATCAAATGTACCTCTTCAGAATCTAACCTAATTCTTCTTATCAGGGAGGGGAACCCGCCAACTGCACCCATGTGAGAAATCATTGATCTCACTGACAATGTTCTAGAGAGGTTAATAATCCAATTTCTACTACTAAATTCTTTTTCTTTTTTTTTTTTAAACATTCCTACTTCGGAATCATGCGAAAAATATTTAAAAAATTTAGGATAAATTACAGAAAAAATCTCTGCAAATATTCGCTTTTTTACTTTTTTTTCACCACTTTCAAAATTTTACATTTTGTCGTTTTAAAATTTTATAAATATTTTTAGAAAAATACGGGTGTTAATAAAAAGGGCGATAGCATTGCCCTTACTTATTCTATAATAATATATATATATATATATATATATATATAGGCCATGGCTACTATACTATTATGAGTAGTGGAGCCCTCGTACTCATAAGTTGTTTTCAATGATGAAGCTTCCGAATCGACAATCCATTCCGTTAAATATGATCTAGAATATTTGAAACTTCTAGAAAATAAATTTTATAAATTTTCGAACTCATAATAAAGTCCATCAAGTGGGCATAAAATGAACGGTCAAAATCAAACGACGTCCTAAAAAAAGATGATCGGATCCTTCAATTCAAGATCGGAGTTATTGATCTTTATCTATGTAGTAAATAGAATTTTCTATAAAAAATTCAACAAATTTCAATTCTTTTACACCGTTAAACTAGCAAGTATTCCATACCGGCCGTTAAAAATTGTCAAATTTGTGACCTCTTGATCGTAAGTAAATGATGTTGAAAAATTATAAAATTTGATTTCTAGAAGTTTTAAATGTTGTAAATAACGTTTAACGGTGTGGATCGTCAATTCGGAAGCTCTATCATCGAAAACAACTTATGAGTACGAGGCCGATCGTACTCATAATAGTATAGTANTAGAATAGTGATGAATACTGACGGAGGGGGCCTAACTAAATGTAACAAATTGAAATATTGAGGGGTTAAAATAAAGGTTTCTAATTAAAAGTTAGGAATAAAAAGTGAAAAAAAATAAATATTTTACAAGGAGGTTTTCTATAATTTAGCCAAAAATTTATGTCCTCTTCTAGCTTATTAGGTAATTAGTTCTGGGTCCAAATTAATAATGCTCTAACTCAGGAGACCTAGCAATGGCATGGGCCTTGAGGATTATAGAAGAAGAGTGTCAACTTCTACACAAAGTAACATATCTCTCGTATATAAATAAAACAAATCTAAAAAATTTCTCTAATTTTCTTTTATCTTGTAATTTCCAAATTCTAGCAAGATCCCAATCATTCACAATTCCGTGTGTTCACAATTTCAATTCAAACATTTAGGACCCCCCACAATTAATAGCAAGATGTAATCATAGCTACTAATTAATACTTACTAGCTCTTAACTTACTCTGCTTCCATATTTCACAAGTTGAACATATAAGTATGAAGCTTTTATGAAGTTAGGTTAACACACTATGATAATAATTAATAAGCAAACACAACGGGGGTTGATCCGTTGATGGCACGGTAGGGTCGAATTCGAGAGCTCTTTAGACCATTATAAAAATTTTGGTTGATGCGAAAGAAACATAATTAGTTAGTTTTTTGACTTGTTAAAAGAGTTGAAATGCAGTGTAGGAGTTGGTACTCCTACATGAATGATTAAGGGCCGGGAAATGCTAATGATGGAGCATCATCTCATTTTTATAGTGGTTGGCTATGTCCTATTCAATTTGTTTATCGATCCACTTATTGAAGAAGAACAAACAAATTTGGTGGTTAGTAATTAGTACCCGATCGAGGTTAGGAACAAGTTCTTCGCAAATCACGGGTCAACATGGGCACGAGCAGGACCGAACCAACCCGATCACGCCGAATGTCGAACCGTGAGTGCCTAAAATCCAAGCTAGCGTCGCCCTAGAACATGGCTAGGAAGAAGCAAACAACGAGATCGATTTGTTAATATTATATAATAGTCCCAAACCAGATGCGAGCGAGGCTAGTCCAATTTTAAGACCCAAATATGTATATAGAGTTCATAATACGAAGCAATAAAATTCGTGAAAAATTAAGTAGCGAGATCACAAGAATATAGTGTGTAATCAATTAAGTTTTAGAATATGCATGTAATAATAATATTATATATAGAAAATGGACATGCATGGTTGTAATTAAACTATAATTTTCACAGTTGATACGTACGTTGTATTGGCCACACTTTCTGAAAAAATTAAGAAAACGCACTAGCATCTGCTCATAAATTAAGGTTGTGCTTAAGCTAGCTAATTAAGCCAAAGATATAATACGTACTTTAATAACAGCAATAATAATTAACTATCAATTTTAAACACAAACACAACTCCCCTAGGTAAAGCCAAAGCAAATGACAATTTGGGAATCCCATTCCCTATAAACCAACTGCCCCAAATCCTGTTCATCTCACCCAACATCATTATTATTATTATTATTATTATTATTATTATTAAAAATGCATGAAAAGGCCAACCATATATATCTATATATAGATATAGTATATAATCCCACAACCAACAGTGTCTCATACCCTCCACCCTTACAATACATATAATATATACACCCCACCCTACCGCACCCCCTATATCATGGAGCAAATTCAGGTTGGTTTACCTTAAAAGGCCCTCCCAAAACCATTTCACACATTGATGTTCACCACCACTAGTACTATTGGGTAGCAACAGTACGTACTACTTCACGTATGATCATGGAGATAGAGTCGGCAAAGTGTGAGTGTTGTGGGCTGAGAGAGGATTGCACCCAGGAGTACATAAAAGAAGTGAAGGATGGCTTCGGAGGGAAATGGCTCTGCGGGCTCTGCTCCGAGGCCGTCAGGGACGAGGTCCGAGAGCGGAGGAAGAAAGGGAATATTGGCGGCCTCGAGGAGGCGGTGCATGCCCATATGTCCTTCTGCGGAAAGATGATCAAGTCGAACCCCGCGGTCCGGGTGGCCGACGGAATGAAGCAAATGCTTAGGCGAAGGTCGGGGGACTCACTGAGTTCATCTTCTAAGAGGTTCGGGAGATCGGCGAGCTCGTCACAGATTGAGGAGGGTTCTTCAGTCTCTATCTATTGAACTAACCAGGAGCACTAGTAATCAGTAATCAGTAATCAGTAATCAGTAATCAGTTGCTGCAATAATCTTAGCTTTCTAGCTAGAGCCTAGAGGCTTTGCTTTATATCTATCTTTCATTTTTCCTGTTTCCTTTCGGTATCTTGATACATATGCTAGTTACATTGTACAGAGGATTTGATCGATCCCTGCAACTTTTGGTACTAGTTCTATAGGCATTGCTAGAACTAAGCTAAGCACTTGCTATCTGTTTATGCTTCATTTTCTTTTTTTGGGTTATTTTCGGAGGAGGGGGGGGGGAGAATAAAAAAAAAAGAAAAAAAAAGAGATCCTTGTTTCAAAATTTTGCTTTATTTTATTTTCCTTGCTTACCAGCTGTTTTAGCCTCTGAAAAGTAGCTGTTTTGGAGAGGCAGCAAGTATATATTCGGTTAATCGTAAATTCATTAGATCTAATCTTATTATTCTATTCCTGCAATTGGCGGCCGAGATGATAGCTTGTGGAGCTAAATCAAGAACATTTATCTTATTCTTATCAGACAAGCTACAGGAATTTATCAATTGTGATTGAACGTTCATCTATCAACTCCTAAACGGTGCTTTGGCCTCACTACAGAGACGTCATATGCATAGACAATAAAACACAGTTAGGTCGAATCCGGTTCCACAGATTTATTATTGAATGTAACTTATTCTTGAATTATTATAAAAGTTTATTCCTGACCCTTTTTTCCTGTTTTTCTGATGGTTGTTTCTTGACTAAAATCCATAGTGCTAAGAATTGTGTAGTAGTGGTGGAAGAACAATAATGCTCCTGGAAGGAACCAAAACCATTGGGAGAATTTGGTAGTCGTATGAACTCCAATCCAAATGGAGAAGGAATCAGGGGCTTCATTCAGCACTGCTAGAGGGATAGATTATAGATTGGTTGGTTACCATTCAAGACAACTTTTGTCTACGAGAATCTTCTTTTAAAAGGAAAAAAAAAAAAAAAAAAAAATCTGTCTTTTCAGTAAAGTGAGTTCTTATATACAATAAAGATTCTGAAGCCATATTATCTCGTACGGCCTGAACAAGTAATGGTTCATAAACTGATCTGGGCCTCGATTGGAAACCACGCCCAACTTTTTGGATGTGAGCCAATTAAGCCCGATCTCAGGTTGGTTCGTCGGGCTATCTAGTCTAGTGTCTCATTTACAGCCCTAACAAAATACAAACCCTCGAACTCTGCATTTCTCGTTTGGAATCATTTCAACTTGTTGAACGAATGCTTGTATTCTAATGGCTTAAGTTCGAGGCACGATACAGAGGATTGGTTTAAAGTTGGGATTCGGCATGCAAGCATGAACTGAACAGTAGATGGCTGTGAACATTATCTGGTACTGTGGAGTGCTGGATTGCTCTACTGCCACATGGGTTGCTTGACCCACAGTGCGTCCAAATACTAACACTGAGCTCGGACAATAATGATCCCATGGGCCATGGCCCATTTACTTTTATCAATATTGAAAATAGATATTTACAGTAAAACAAATCTTCAGAAAAGAGGAGGAATCATGGAAATCTTTTGCTAATTATGAAGAACGACTGCATATGGTGACTAAATCAAGGCTAAATTACACTACTCAGGAACTCAAATTATGAACGATGTGAAATTTTGGCCTTCAAATTCTAATATTTTTATAATTTTTAACTCAAAACTCCCTATTTTGTAGCAATTAAGTTCTATAGCTCAATTTAACTAACTAAATATTGACAACCATCAATCAATTATTATAACATTACACCATCACTTTTATAACAATAAAACATCAATATCATATTAATTAACTTACATTATATAATTTAATTGTAATAATTTTACAAAAAAAATTGAGTTAAAAAATTATTAAGTAATAAAAGTTTAGGGACCAAATATCAGATCCCTCATAATTTGAGTTTGATAGGGTAATTTACTCATAATTGACTGTACAAGATCTTTTATTATAAATAAAATAATAAGAAAGAGTATGACCGATAAGAACATTTTATAGTGACGATGCAAAGAGAGGCAGACCTGTAGCAAACAAGAATCTGCTTTGCCGACCAACTTAAAAGACGAAAAAGGACAGCAATAAAAAGAGCAACAGGTGGCATAATTTTCGTACACAGTTTGAGCGAGACGGTTACCAACTCGGCTATGACCGGGAGGAATTCTACACTATCACACTTGTACTATATCATCAATAACAAATTAATTACTTTTCTTCTTTTCAAATAAAAATACAACAAAAATATTTTTTTTATAATCATGAGCGAGACGGTTACCAACTCGGCCATGACCGGAGGAATCCTACACTATCACACTTGCACTTTATCATCAATAACAAGTCAATTATCTTTCTTTTTTTCAAATAAAAATATAATAAAAATATTTTTTTACAATCATGATAAACATATATCTTTAAAAAAAAAATTGATTAATTTATTACGCCACATCACCAATATACCCGTTGCATTCTAAAATTTTTCCATGATGGGAGACAATGACAGGAGTGCGAGTAACCGGTTTGGCCATGTTTTGTACCCCTAAAATTTCTTAGTAAAAGAAATACATTCGAAATATCTTCGTCTGGGAGAAGAGGTCTAAAAGACTAAAAGATAACATGGAGCATACAAATAAGAGTCAACATGACCCAACAAATCATCTATCTAAAAAACACAACAGCACAACAACTCCAGAAAAAAGAAAAACAAATTCCCACCGGTCGTACAGCGGACAAAGATTTTTAAAAAAAACCGCAGCATAATAATCTCACCTTCTAAACATAAATAAGCTACTTTCAATTGTTGAATAGAAGTACATATAATAAATCATACAAATGAAAAACTCTCCATGAAATCCAAAAAACAAAAAACAAATTTCCACCTCTCATACAGCAGGGAAGGCGGGAAAAAAACAAAAAAGCAGCATAAATCTCACCATGTAAACAAAAATAAGCTTTTTTTTTTTTTTTTTTTTTTGAGAGAGAGATAGGTAACACGCTACCCGCTTCGTTTATTTCATTTAGAAATAAATTTAGCTGAAAATGTGAATCAACTAGGATTCGAACTTGGATCTCGAGTACCAACCACCAAGCCCTTTGCCACTTGCTCTAGAGGCGGTCGGTAGCTACTTTCAATTATTGAATAGAAGAACATGTAATCAATCATTTGACTTAAAGAAATATGCAAGCAAAAGATACCCAAGAGTAGGAATCACATGAAAGATGGGCCATCTAAAGCAATTTGTCAAAATTGTCAAATTATAAAAAATAGAATGCTAGTCACTTTTATTCAAGGAATTTAACACCAGAATTATATCGGCTCAAGATCAAAATATCAGCAATTCCGCATTTCCAAACAACTTAATACAAAATTCTAAGAAGGTTGATATGCCGATACTCAAACCAAAGTACCACAAAAGAAGAAAAGAAATATCAGATATCTAATACTTTGAAAACACCATGACATTCAATTCAGTTAAAACATGAAAATTCGACTAAAACACCGACATACTAGAATGCTTACATCTAAGGAGAAATAAAATAGTAAATGAACAGAGCCATTCAAGTCCGCTTATATTCTTTTTTATGGGCCGCTAGCTAAAAAGGAAGAGACAGCTTTATAACAGGAGCATCATGAGTCTAAACCTTACATACAGACAAGCTGAAACATCTGAGGCTACGAAGTAGTCAGAGAACTAAACCCACCCATGACAGAAGGTCTTCACTATTGAAAGCTCTGCAGAAGATCACTCTGCTGGGGGAAATTCTCCATTCAGCAAAAGTAAGTAGCTGCCCTGTTTCACCAAGAAAAAAGGAAAAAAAAAGAAAGGTGTCAGCATGAGCTGAATTTACAATTCTGAGAACTCCGCAAAGACCAAAAGACGAAATCAAGAAGCCCAAGGTGAAACACAGTAGTACCTCACCTTTGTTCACAGCTTCCGCTGCTTCGTTTCTTATGCACTGCACAATTGATGGCACACCTCCCAACAGAATAAACTACAGGACTTGGTTGACGAACTTGAGCAAAGGTACATGTAACTATAGCAAGACACCCTGAGATGTGACTATCACATACATAACGGTAACTATTACCTGACACCCTAATATATGATTATCAAATGCAATAAAGAGACAACCAAATTTAGCATAGACACTGGAAAGATGATACACTAGGATCGGAACAAACGAAAAAAAACAAAAACAGAGCAAATAAAATAGAAAAAAGAGGTATAAGAGGAGAAAGACAGTAAGCCCACCAAACTTCTCCCTTTCAAAAAAACCAGAAGAAGCAGTGAGGCAAACTCGGCACTCTTGCAGAGCACCGTGGCAAGTCAGAAAGATTATCTAAAGAATTTAGTGGCTGATGAGGAAGATACGAAGATTCTAAACAGAAAGGAAAGATTCTAAAGGATGCTACTTCTACAAGAGGAAGCTAACCTAAACTGCCACACAGACCTGATGCTTCAACAAGATGAACGAACAACACATTGTTACGAAGTTCAGAAATATGAGCTACAGAAGACAAGGTACAGAGACTACCTATAGAAGGGACCATGCAATTTAATCCGAAGTGAAGAGCTTTAACAAACCACCGTACTGAAAACCGAGAGATAAAACTAAGACGCAGACACGAAGGCTATACTGAAGTACCCCCTTATTTAGACAGCACTAAGAGAACTGCAGGTGATTTGGACTAACACTTGATACTCAACTAGTCCTCCCATTCTCCACCACTTTTCCCCTCAAATCCTCCTTTCCCATTGAGAAGAACCTCACTTTAAATACATAAATACATCTCTACAAAGCTCCATGCTGCAACAACTAGTGGCTCCACTCCTACTTCCACCTTTGCGAGCTCCTTCCTGCATAGAGAAAACTCACTTCACTAATAACCAACCTCATGACCCCCAAACTTCCCCGCCTCCGGCGACATAGCTATTCTGATGCATGCACGACCCATACTACCACCAAGTTATTCACTACCCGCTATACAACCTTAACAACCAAACAAACAAGCATCATTACCACAAACTATTTACAAAGTCCACATCCTCCACCATCCTCAGTCATCAGCGATATCCAAATGGAGAATCCTCCTCAGATTCTCAGTGGCAGTAGCAGTGTTCAGAAAGAAATCATTGCCCGACTCCCCAGTGGGGGAAGAGGGAGCTGACTTGGCGGCAGGTTTGATTTCATCGTTATACTTCGGCCGTGGGAGTTCGAGCGACACGCTACGTTTAGGGCGAAGAGTGAACTTGGGCATCGGCAGAGAACTCGGTGGAGGCGAGTTGGAGTAAGTTGGCCCAGCCCACAGCTCAGAGTTAGAGAAATCATCATTAAGGTTAGCTACTCTGGGAGAAACCAAAGGCTTTGAGATAGATATGGGTTTGCTTCGTCTACTTTGCTTTGGGGGCTCCGAGTAGAAGAAAGGAGATTTGGGCTCCTTGGGCTCAGATAAAGCGCGGGGAGGAGACGCGAGAAAACCCGCACCAGACTCAAAGGATCGGCAATTGATTCCTTTGAAGCCGTTTGCAGGGGACGAAGCAAAGCGATCGGAGATCTGCGACTTTCTCTTGTTGTGGTAATGGCTCCGGTGATGCGCAACAACCACAAGGGTCTCCATCGTCCTATTCCAAATCCTTCCACAAAAGAGTAAACTTTTCGATCTAATATCGTCAGCTTGCGCTGAAGCGCAGTAAAACCTAGAGAAACGAAGAAACAACAAATAGATCAACACAGGGAACACCCATAAAAAGCTCCGAACCATCGGAAGCATACTACAACAACGCATCGAGTATGGAAAAATGCACGGATCTGAAGCTGTACCTCGCGAAATCGCGTTTCCCGAGTCCAGATCCGGAGTTTACGCGCTAAGCTAAGAACTGAGAACAAAATCGGAACACTCCTAAGCTTATCTTCCTCGTTTGATCACCAAATTTTCGCAAAAAAAAAAGCTACAGAACAACAGATCAAGCACCAAAACTGTTAAATGGCCCAAAAAGCCACGGAAAATCACAAAAACACAGATAAATCGACTCACCGATCATCGAAAGAAAGAAGAAATGCTCGATAACACACTGAGATCCGCTACCGCCACAACAACTTCAAACCGAGCCGAGATTCCCATATCTATAGCTAAAATCTTCGAAAAAGCAACCAAAAACTACGGAAAAAGCACCTACACGATCGGTAAACGGAGAGCCGTCGATCGAGAAGACGATCAAAAGGGGATAAGGAGTGGCTTAGAGGTATTGAGAAAATGGGTACGGAGAAGCGAAGGATTTGAACTCCTCGTCTTCTTCCTCCTCGAGGGAGCTTTGTACTACCAACAACGGACTTGAACCCACTCATAACTGAATTTAAATATTCGCAGGACCGGTGCACGCATCCCACCCTTTTAGACCGAAGGGGCATAAGCGCTACGATCGTACGAACGCCCGTATGCATCTCGTCGTGCGGGACATTCACGACCGTACATATCGCCCCCGCGAACAATAATCCACGGCAAGTGTGAGATCCGCATAGAAATTTTTTTATGAGATCGTGAGAACAAATGCGCAGAGAACACGTAGTGAATGGGCCAACAATTGCTCAATATTTACAAGGATGCCACTCAGTCACAACCACTCCGGTCCCTATCTGAATGGCATTATCGTTGTATTGGTCAAGAATTATTTTAGTGGACTGGGTAGATATTTCGACGCTCACGTACGCACTGCACCGTGGGATATCAAATCTCAACCGTAGAAATCAAATTGTTCTCCCCGAGCGAACCACAGGATGCTGTCACGTGTCAACGATCTGGACCGCCTGATTGAGTATTACACTGTATAAGGTCATTTTTCCGCCGTAGATCTGAACGAGTAGTTAAACTGTATGAGGTCATATCACGCGTATATAGTATATACCTAGTTAAGAAATGTTTCTTATGACAATATTTTTTTAACTAATCTCCTAAACCCAGTGATAAATAAGCTCATTGAATATGGCCGCCACAAAAATCAAATTGATGAATTTGATCTATACCTGCTAAAATAAATTTCTTAATATCATTTTTGTTCTGTAAAAGGATTGCTTTAATTAAGTTGTTTAAAAAACTCAAAGGCATTGAGATGCTTTTCTAGAAGTAGAATCACGGAGTTAAAATGGGTTTTATAATTCGGAACAGAAAAACACAAAGTTTTCAAATATATATATATATAAAGTCCGACTGGAATACTATCGATAGCACCAAGGATTTGGTACTATCAAGTTTTCTATCGTTAAATGTAATTTTTTAATTATTTTTATCCGTTAGATTATACTATTCAACCAACCATTCACTCAACCCTAGAGGGCTCATATCATCCTAACCACACATTTTTCAATTCAAAGGTTAAAAAACTAATAGCATCAATAATTTGGTGCTATTGATAATATTCAAGCCGAGCCTAGTTCTATATATATATTATCATGAAAAGAAAAGTTAACACTTCAGGGTCATTCTTAAATGGACTTGGAGTTGATGATATTGGTTAGATAATAGTATGGCAAAAGTAGTTTCCCAAACCTTTTTCTCACTGTGGCTCCATCGATCTAAAAAATATATCAGCAAAGTGGGGACGGGATGTTGGACCAAATGAAAGAAGAGTTGTAGAAAGCAAAGTGGGGACGTGATGTTGGGTGTATTATTTTATGTCTTTTTTTTTCCCCAGTATGTTATAATCTGATTTAGCTTTGTTTTGTGATTCTTGATTAAACAACATGAGTGCAGGCTATTGCATGTTGCAAGCACCAAGTCCTGCTCCGACCTTTTACTATTTGAAAAATGGGCCTGAAAGATGAGTCCAGGACCAGCCGTGATAGAACAATCAACTAACTTTAATTATTAGAGGGGAAAACTTCAAACACCCCCCTATGATTTAGCCTTTTGAAACTCTACTATCCTATAATTTGAAAAGTTACATAAAATATTGACTGTATTTAGCGTAATTGGCTAATAACTTGATGGTTGATATCAAGATCCTCAACTGCAAAACCTAATCAGTCGGATTTATTTTAAAAAAAATGAACGAAACGAATTGGTTTATTGATATCCTATCAATTAGTTTATTGATAGAACATTTTGTTTTGAGACTTTATATAAAGTAAAGCAAAATGGTTATTTTTCTCTTAAAGCTTCAACTGCTATAAATAAATCTTTTTCATAATTTATATTTAATAATAATAGTGACTTAATAAATTTTATTCAGCCAAGGTACGCAATCATTATTCATACAAACCTTTAAATGATGGTTGTGGGTTCGGAAATCCACTACTTAAAACCTTTTTTTACACAATTTGATCAACAAACCACTCGATTGAACTTAATCATTGAGACCGAGAAAAAAACTGCCGCATGCTTTTCCTCTTCCTTCGTACTTCTCAATTATCCATACGCATGATAAGATATGCATGATGAGAAACATGCATGGCATGGAACAAATAAATGCGCATCCTTTAAATCATCATACTAGTACTACAGTACTACTATATTTTTCCTTACTTTCCTACAAATGGCTGTACACGAAGCACCCAAACCGCAAAAATAATGGCATTATTGGATCAAATGTTAGTTATCGATACTTCAGTTAGTTGATGATAACACTGTATTAAAGGCACAGAAATGCATTTCCTGATTGTTTTACATGAATAATATTTGTCCTGGATAACATAGAGCAATGAGATGCATATCCAAGACAAGGGAGCAGTAAGACACTGCATGTACATTTGATATCTAGCTCTGCAAAATTACAAGTTACCTTCTTAAATACTTGTATTCATTCACCAAAATTCTCCACAAGAGCAAGCCCCATCTTTGAACCGATGAAAGCGGCTTCTATCTCTCAAAACAATCTCTCTTTCGTATATCTTTGACGCCGACTTCATGAATGAGTGGCAATCTTCGCAAACCCTTAGATTCTTTGCTATTCTAATGACAGAACCCCGCGCCGAATTGATCAGCCCAAAAGAAAGAGCTAATTTCTCACTGTGCATAAGAACGGCCCCCCTCTTCTCTTCTTCCTCCAAATCAACCAATGCGCTCCCCACATTTGGAGAGTAACCCATTTTTCCTAATTCTTCGACTACCTCGTTTAATTTTAAATAGATTTCATCATTTCTAGGATGAGATACATCCCCCATCAAAAACTCATGCACTTTTCCATTCAGCTCCATCCAGCTACACCCTTTCTCCTTTAAGACCCCCCTAGATTTCATCTGCTTCCTCACTTCCCTAACATCATCCCACCTACCAGCTTTAGCATAGAGATTCGAGAGAAGCACATAAGCCCCATCATGACGTGGGTCAAGTTCCAAAAGCCTTTTTGCAGCCAATTCACCGATCTCAACTTCTCCATGGACCCTACAGGCCCCTAATAGAGACCCCCAGACAACGACATTTGGTCGAAGAGGCATCGACTCTATAAGTTGAAGTGCTTCTTCTAGAAGCCGAGCTCGACCGAGGAGATCCACCATACACCCAAAATGCTCATACTTTGGCTCAATATTGTGCTCTTGAGCCATCGATCTGAATACCAATCTACCCTCTTCGACCAAGCCTGCATGGCTGCAAGCATAGAGCAAACCAGTAAATGTAACACTATTAGGCTCAACCCCTTCGACTTTCATGCGATCGAACAGGGCTAATGCTGATCTCCCATCCCCATGCATAGCCAAGCCTGTGATCATACTCGTCCAAGTAATCACATTCCTTCGAGGCATTTCGTTGAATATCTTTTGTGCATGAGCCAAGCTCCCGCATTTAGAGAACATGTCGATCAGAGCATTGCCCACAGACAAGACAGTACGAAACCCATTCTTATTGACATAAATATGAATCCATTTGGCTTGATCAAGAGCACCCAAATTAGCACAAGCTGATACGACACTCAACATAGTGATTTCATCTGGCTTAAGACCAGATTCTTGCATCATATTGAACAATTTTAGGGCTTCACTGGGCCGATCGCTTTCCGCGTAACCCGATATCATAGCACTCCAAGAGACAAGGTCCTTGTTTGGCATTTGATCAAATATGGACCGCGCAATCTCAATCTGGCCAAGCTTGGCATACCCGAAAACCATGGCAGTTGATGCAACTAAGTTCTTTGGACACATCCCATCAAACAATTTCTGGGCTATTTCCATGGACCCACAATTGGAGTACACTGTGATAAGCGCACTCTGAAGGTGTGTGTCGATTGAGGGATCGGATTGTAGAATATAACAGTGAAGCGACTTTCCGAACATCAAATTTTTGGCTCGTCCACACGCCGAGAGGACGGTGGCGAGGATAACCTGATCGGGTACTATTCCGGAGCTTCTCATCTCTACAAACAGCAACAGGGCCTCAGAGTAGCGGCCGCTCTGACAATACCTGCCGGTTTGAATTAGATAGCTTCGTGGAAATTTTGTAGCAAGACATTGGAAGATACTAGTTGCATAATTTGTCTTAACAGAAGCAAAAAAGAGAGCCTGTGAAAGATTTATTTTGTTTTTCTAGATATAAAAATTGTTCCGAAAGTAAACATGATATAAAATGGATAGGCCTAAGGCTAAGGTAGTATATTACCCATCAAGCATAACTCCCCACGCGACGAGATCTCGCTGCGGCATTCTATCGAACACCCCTCGCGCGTCCGCGACGCGCCCGAGAGCGGCGTGGGCGCCCACCAGCGCGGTCTGAACGAAGGGGTCGGAGTCGAGCCCCAACCTCGCAGCGAGCCCGTGGGCCTCGCGCGCGGCGTCATCGCCGGTCCGGGCTGCGGCCCGGAGAACCGCGGGGAGGGTGAACCGATCGGGGACGAGGCCGGCTCGCCTGAACCGGGCGTAGGCGCGGAGGGCCCGGCGCGGCTCGGCGGCGCGGAGCGCTGCGCGGAGGACGCGGTTGGCGAGGCGGGGGTGGGGGTGGAGGTGGTCAGGGGAGTGGAGGAACACGGAGAGGGCGTAGTCGAGGGAGGAGGAGGAGGAGGAGGAGGAGGAAGGGGAGGAGAGGGAGAGGGAGAGGAGCTTGGAGAGGAAGGGGGCGGTGAGGGAGAGGTCGAGGGCGGAGCGGAGGAGGTGGGCGTGGAGTTGCTTGAGGTGGGGGACGGAGGTGGCGGTGAGGAGGAGGAGGTGAGCGAAGGAGGGAGGTGAGGAGGTCACCGCGGCGGAGGGTAAGGGTCTAGGGGTTACGGTCTCCATGGGCGACGCATAGGAGGAACCACCATCGCGCCAAACCTCTCCATCCTTGTGTTAAGTGATAATGATGAAGTGTTTGGAAGAAGAAACCTTTTCAGTGGCCCTTGTCCACCACGTCGGCATGCTTGGCCTATAAGAGGTGGAATTTGTAGACAAATAATTTTGTTTGTTTTGTTCGAGGAAGAATTGCATTTTGGGCCGGAATTGGGCTTTTATGAGATACCATTTTGGCCTTTAAATTCTTGAGCCGGGTCCATCCATTCTCAGATTCGCTGCCCCCGACCCCTCTCTCTATGGACGTAATGTAAGAGAGGGAGGGAGAGAGAGAGAGAGAGAGAGAGAATGGGGGAAGTTTTGGCGGAGCTAGAGGAAGTGCTCCGCTCCAAACCATCCAAGGTGAGAGAGAGAGAGAGAGAAAAGGAGAGATTCATCGACTCTCCATTAAAGAACCATCTCTTAGGGTTTTCTACTCCAATTCCCCACCACTAATCCTCCTCCGATCTCAACACTAGGGTTTCAAAGAGCTTCCCTTTTTCCTTTTTTAAGCATGATTATTGTCTCGTTCCGATCTCAATCATTTGAATTCGCATCATTAATGGTTATATTACTTACTAGTAGTGGTAGTGGTAGTGGTAGTGGTAGTGATGAAGAAGTTGTAAATTTGGAGGCAAAATGCGTGCAATGTGGGTGCAGGACAGGGTAAGCGCTTGGGAGGAGGCGGTGCTTCAGTCATGTAAGGCGAGGGCCATCCGCGACTTCACCGTTGGCGCCTGCGTTTCCTCCGCTATCGTCTGGTCTGGTATTTGTTCATTAATTTCTTACTTATTTCCATGCCTTCAGATTATTATTATTATCATTATTATCTATTGTATTCTTATCAGTGTATGCTGTTTTGTATTTAAGCAAACGTATAATATAAATTTAGATTGCCATCATATATATGATTAATTTGTGAAATTTGGGATCGGAACGACCTTATCGTATGGAAGGGCATTCCTCCTATAATATACGTAGAGCAATGTTATTGCGTCGGAAATAGGCTTTGGCCTCGGACCAGTTAGCTTTATAAGCTGGAAATTGACTTTCGTGCTCATATAGTTATGTGTGTATGAATGTTCATACTATTAGCTAGCTTCACGCTGGTCGTACTTTATGGCTTCCTTATGTAATGCAAACGATACTATTTTTTTCTCCATTAGATATTATATACTTGAACTTCCCTTTGTTATCCACTTATGAAACTCTCAGAGCTTACCAATCTTTAATTCTTGCCGCACAGCTTGCAGGAGGCTTACTCATGGACAGAGGTTCAACATATCGGTTGGTAAGTTCGACTGGATAGTGGATATGGATCAGATAGCATATATATTCTATTTTAGATAAATAGTATTTGGTATCCGGCAGAGGGAAACTGTCAAGGTGATCTCATGATTGAGAACAAGCCGAATCACTTAGTGAAGATTATTAGCTTTCAAATTTTTGAGATTTAATTTAACCTTCTAATAGATAAACAGTGTTGTTCCTCTTTGGCGGCACCATTTGGTTCGTAGGTCATGACTATATCATTTCAAATCGTGCAATTCTATTACCGAAAGCAGTAGGAGGTTGCCATGTTATTGCCGTCCCCCCATGGCACTAGAAGTCGGCATTCTGTTTACAGATTAACTTAGTCTGAGATATACACGTCGATGTCTGTGTTTTTCATATGCCGTTCATCTTCTATCGAATTGTTCTGTTCCATGCTTCAGAACTATATTATAAATGCATCTTGCAGGGTCTGCCATCGTGGGAGGGATGTGGAAATTTGATAGGTCGTTGAATGCGTGTGTTGAACAAATTCTAGGTCTTGAGGGAAGTCGTATCCAGAAGGAGCTGGCCAGCCTGTAGGTTTTATACTAAAATTTTTATATTAGATGTTTTCTCTTCTTCTTCTATAAATTACGTGTTTTTCTTTCTTGGAATCACTTCATATACCTACTATCCTACTTTTTGACAGAATTTTGACGAAGCATAGTGACAACACATCGAAGGTGCAGCTTGTGAGCAAACATTTTTATCCGGAGCAAGTTTTCAATGACTTAAATCCGGATAAACCATTTATAAGATGGCGATCACGGAATGCCTACGTAGATAATTCATCTTTACAACAGAGGAGCGAAGACAATGAGGATAGTAACTCTTACGACGGACATGACAGGCAGCTTAAACAAATCAATGTAAATACCACTTGCAAATAGTTCTTTTTATATTTGGGACAGCATAAATTTTCTTTGCTTGTCTGACGTAAATCCTCTCGTATTTTCAGAGGAGTGCGGTTGGGGACATGATTGCGGATCCGCTAGAATGCATATTTGGTTATCCAGAAAGTGGCATGGAGGCCAACCAATCTGACAACAAAGGAACTCTTCATAAAAGACAATTGCGAGCCCGTAAAAGGGCCCATAGGCGGTACCGCTATGCTGAAGATGATGTCGAAAAGCTGGACCAGTAGAGCCACAAGCCTTTCTAGTTAATCTAAGGAAAAGAAGGGGGTTCCTTCACAGCTAGAGAACCCGATGATGTAGGAATGGTGTTTCATTAACAAAATAAGGGATATTTGATTGATTCATCAAATTTGCATTCATGTACTTTGGTGATACTTATTGCGGATGGAGATTTCTTTTCCTTTTGGTTACCATCTTTGTATCCTCATGCTCTCGTCTTGCTCAATTCTTTCAGCCTGGATCAAATTCCTGCATTCGTCACCATGCGCTTCTTTCGTGAAGTTCTACCGCCAATATCATATACATATAAGTTTCTTTCTCACCGCCGATATTTTGCAGAGCTGTGGACCACACAGTTTGATAAAACGACGAGGAAAACAGAAAAACCCCACATCCGGAAAGGAGCAAGGGGTATTTAATGGGGTGACAGACATAGGGAACAGGGACATACTTTTTGAAGCAATCAAAGCATTAAAGGTTGCAAATTACTGAATAAATAAATGATGTTTTAAACTGTATAGTTAAAGGTGAAACAATAATGTCAATTTCTCCGCAAAATACCTGTAACCCAAATACTTAGGAATAGGCCATACCGTGTAACCACCGATCAACATGTTTAGGGCTGTAGCACATTAAACACCAAAATAATATTGTAGCTTTCACATCTACAAAACAAGCAGTAAAGCAAGCCCGCAATATATGTACTCTAAAAAAAATTCCAAATAACACAATGGTAAACATACAGGGAATTTCATTCGTCTCTCATATTACAATACCTTCCCCAACAAGGGGTGCCACTGAAGTACAATATACTCATGCCCTCGTCGAGGTAAATTTTCGCTAAAAAGCTGACCGGTTTCCGGCAAGCTCACATTCGGATTAACAAGAAAAAAAAAAAGGAAAAAAAAAGGTCTAAGCAAACCTCCTTACAGGACACCATATTTCCACATTTTTTGGTATTATCTTCAGACCCGACTCTCTGTACAGCCACCATCAGAGATGTTTAAGGCGCGGTGGCAAAGACAACTACAAGGACCTTTTAGTTGAAAGGGAGCAACACACAGCATTCACATTGGGTAGACTTTGGACATTACCACGACAAAATGATATAAATACTCTTTTTTCTCTTATTATTCACAGTTTTGAGAAGCTCTTTAAGGAGTGGAGTTCACCGATATCTCTTGCGGCACCGGCGGGCTCTGTGTCTCCTGATGAGATGGGATTACTAGCCGCTGCAATGACTTTAGAGCCGTAGTTAGTTGTTCAAAAGAAGGGCGCAAGCTTGGATCCCTGGAAAAATAGCGATCATACAATGCCGCAAGTGAAAACAGTGAAGCAACCATTAGAGATTTCTTTTCAATATCCCATTGTATTCATTTGAATAAATTAAAAACTAATTGCTGAATTTTAATCAGAATTTAAATTTGCCTGAGATTTATTTATCTACTGCAACAACTTAGTCTCTGAAGCTTGACCCCTATTTCCATTTAGTCTTCAATGTTTCTAGTTTGAGTAAGCAAATACTAATGATGCTTACATGGATACTTATAGGACTGGGATTGTTCTGCATAACAAATATCAGGGACTAAATTGCTGTGATTAAAACTATGAGGATGAAATTGAATGGAGGTCAAGCTTCAAGGATTTAGTTCGTATTATAGATTTTTAATGACTTACGTCTGCCAGCACTCCCAAATGATCCGTCCAACAAGGGGATCAACTTCTTTTGGAATGTCGAGCCTTCGGTCCTGAAACCCAACAGCACCCACAACCTGCATTGGGTTCATCCCGGACCATGGCATTCTTAGTGTGGCCAGCTCCCACAAGATAACCCCAAAGCTATAAACATCGCACCTGTACAAGATTCAAGACTGATCGGATAAGAGACTTGGAGAGAGAGAGAATCATGATGATGATATTTGTATAGTGCGGGTCAAAATTCCACAAAAAAAAAACTTCCAACTCTTGAGAAACATAATATGTCTCATTAAGCAAAAATTTTCCAAACTAGTCATTGTTATGTCTTTATTCTCATGAGTCGTGTAGAGCTTATAGTAAATAATGGCAAAAATTAAATGTTTGTAATACTTGAACTAGCAACCATGCATATTCATAAAGAATATAATCCATAGGCATTCATACAGACGGCACTTCCCAAATTACAAAATGCTTCAAAATCTTAATGAAGTTAATTAAAAAACCAAAGAAGAAACAAAATCATTACAGTAAGTGAAATTATTAGTAGTAAAAGAGACTCACTTCTCATTTGAAGGTTCATTGCGCAAGACTTCCGGTGCCATCCATTCAGGCTAGCACACAAAAGAAAAAGTCTGAGAATACTTGTTACTGCATGCATGTACAAAGATCACCCAACTCGTGATAGTATGGAACCTCAATAACAGAAAATGCACTGAAAACACTGCCTTATAATTTCTTACCGTTCCAGCAGTGGATTTGGATGATAAAAATGTGTTATGCTTCAACCGCGAAAGTCCAAAATCACAAACCTGAAAATATGGTGATATAAATTCTTTAAAACTTAAAGAGTTATTGAAAAAATAAAAGACTAGAAAATGCGAAATTAAGAGGGTAAGGGTATGACTGGTATAAAGTTCATGTTCATCTATATTCAACTGGGATAAATAGTGAAAAACAATCTAATATGAATTGTTTGTAGCTTATCTTAGGTTGTCCCACCACACCCCCCACCCCCCACAAAGAAAAAGTTCCAAACATTGCTGCACGACAACATAGACCACTTTCTAGTAACGTTTGATGGGCAGTACAACGTAGACCACTCTCTAGTAATGTTTGACAGGCAGTACAACATAGACTACTTTCTAGTAATGTTTGACAGGTAATCAACATCATAGAATAAAGGGCACAACAAACAGAAAATAATGTAGCAGATCTATTAAAAAAAATTACAGAAACTTTGCAGATTCATCCTAATCATAGTCTGAACGCCCAGAATGAAAGTGATAAACTAACAAAGCAGACAGCAGGATTAATCAATGGACAGTAATACTAGGCACTATTATATTCCTTTCTAGTTCACACGCAGTTGATTGATGAATTATAACACATGAAAACTTTGTTAATTGTTACCATCATAATCTAAACCCATTCCAAACAATATAGGGCAGACCAAACATCTGAAGTTGAAAACAAATAGCAATGAGCTAACAACTGTACATCAAACCAAATTAAATAGGCATATTACGGACTACTGTTGAAATTTTCAAAAGAGCAACATACCTTCACTGTCCAATTCTTATCTACCAACAAATTTGGCGATTTCAAATCCCGATGAACAATTGTAGGCACACTAGTGTGCAGGCAATTCATGCCTTTTGCCTATGGAAGGACGAAGTCAATAATATGCATTAAGAAGGTTGGGGAAAAATACAAATCCAAATAAACCTTATCCACCATCATACCACATCAAGGGCCATTTTAATCCTACGCTTCTCATCAATTTGGCAATAAGGACGATGAAGAATCCTGTACAAGCTTCCTCTGAAATTCAAATTGCACACATGTTACAGATAGGTCATGTGACTGCTAATCACATTCTCTTTAATTTTGATAAGAGACCAAAAGTAAAAGCTAATAAAGAAAAAGGAATATTAGAAAAATATGTAATGCTATAGTACATTGATTAACACTTTCCAACTGAATAAAAATAATATAAAGATAAAAGTGGGCATTGACAAGACTTCTAAGACAACATCTAAGGAGACATTTCTCATTTCTCTTGGAAAAGGGCAAATAAGGTGACCGTGACGATAACATCTGCTATTATTATGTATAGTAAATGACAATGAGTTGGATAATAATGCTTCTAGGCGCCAACAACAATTTTTATACAGAGGGGAAAAAGTCAACATATCCAACCTTGGTAGGAATTCAGAAACAATAGACAGATTGGGAGGACGAGTCACAGCACCCATAAAGAGGACTACATTTGGATGGCGCAACCTCCGCATTATCCGCACCTAACAAACAAAATACCAAATGATTATAAATGATTATGAGATCTGCAAGATTGCAATTTTAATGAATAAAAGTGAATATAATACTATTGAAAATAGCAATAACAGGTCCAATGATAGCTTTCGCTCACTTCGCTTCGGAACTCATCCAGAGCATCCCCATAGAAGTCCTGGTCCAAGAATTTCTTAACAGCTACCTCCTGGCAATTAAGACAGGCGACATACATGTCAACAAGATATTTGCAAGGTGGCAGCAACATTTGATACAGTTGTAGATATATGCATGAGAGAAGAGAGAGTAGGTGAGTTGGAACTGGAAACAAATCTGACAGATATACGATGGGTTTTATATCCGAAATTTTGCCATATAAGATGCTTTGTACTAAAAAACCAAATAGACTTTATCACTTTTAAATGAAAGCAGCAAAACTGTTACAAAAGACTACTTACAGTTCCATTCCAATCAGCACGATATACTTCTCCATATGAACCTATGCACACAAATGGGAAGAATTTGGTCAATTACTCCATGAGAAGCACACATACTACAAGTTTACAAGTTTATGCAACACCCGATTTCCTTTCTTCCTGAGATTATAAATAGAACTTCCTACAAGAGTACTGCACACGATTCAACAGTTGATTTGCCATGATTGAAATTTAGATCTCTATGGCCCTAATATTAACAAAGGCAGTTATTGCAGAAATATTTTGACTTGGTGTTTAATTGATTGTCATGTAAAATTCGGAGTACAAACATAAAGAGCATTTCAGCAGAAAAATACCTAATCCAATCCTTTCACCTATAACAAGGTCTTCCCATAGAATTTCGCATTCAGACACATCATCTAGCATTGGATCAAGTCTAGTAGGCCTGGCTTGAAATGAAGAAATTGAAGATTCTGAATTCCTTTGTTCTATTATTGTATCCATAAATCTATCATGTGAGCACTTCTTTCGATCATGCTTCTGATTGAAATTTAACCCATGATTCTTTGCCTCACGTTCCACGCTACTTTGCGAAACCAATCCTTGTGTTTGTTTCGTCCGCATGTATTTATCTCCTGATGACTGAACAGAGGTAAGCGGTCCGCCTCCTTTAGCATTCATATGGCTACTATACAGATCACCATGTCGGTCTTTTTCTGAATCTTTATTAACTCCAGAGGAGACATAAGTTGTGTTTAAATAAGTATCAGATATAGTCTTTTCAGAACTATCAACCACCACCCAAGATGACATATCAGAATCCCCAGAGATATTAACAACAGTACTTTTTCCATCAGAAGAAATCTGAGATGATGTAGCACCATTATCACCAACATTTTTTCTTGGAAATAGTTCCTCAACGAAATTGTACTGCTTGCTGTTAGCAACCTCATTGCATGCTGACCAGTTTTTCCAAGCTAATGGTTGTGGGGGTCTTCCAGGACCTGAGATAATATTCTCTCTGTGACCCCGGTTTCCACTGTCTCTATTATCCCATCCTCTAAACTGCGCTGAAGTTTTACCAGCACCAACTACCTTGAATGGGTTTAGCTCCGCAAACAAGTTTTTAGGATCTACTGTCTCTTGTGAGTCTGCTGATGCGTTAAAATTTCCATTCCACATAGGATCTTCAGAAACCACATCTTTCTGCTTTGAGGAAGTTTCTATATTGGAAGTTGAGAGTTGATTTGGCTGTTGTCGGGGAAGCAATCTCGTAGCTTCAGTAGAAAATCTTACGGTAGTTATAGACGATGAACCACTCTGGGGATTTTGAGAATATGGTGTCACTATTTCCTTGTCATATTCTGATCTTTTATCTAGGATGTGACTATCATTTTCAGAGGAGCTATTTTCACCTTTATTCTCATTAGATGATGCTTCTCCTGACAAGTCAAAACCTGAACTATTGGTTGACCAAGTAGTTTGGTTTTTGCTAAATCTTGGGTTAGAATTCAATGAAGTGCCTTTTGCACTTAGGACATCTGCTGGAATGAGAGTGCCTGCGGCAGCCATAAGATCAACCAAGAACTCCCTGACATAAGATGAAGTGCACAAGGTGATCAGTACAAATTGTGTACTTTTTACAAATGGTTTGCTAGATTCGGGAACATAGCCTTGATTACATTACAACATTTCAGCATTTTTCATATTCAAGAAGAACTAATGCATGAATTCAACAAAGTAGAAAATATATTTGTTATTTGGTGTCACAGCATGCTCCAAGAACTACACATTTAAATGTTTCCTCCGAAGACCAACTTCACGCCTGACATTGGCAGCAAGGACCATGTAATGCACAGACGGACAAGAGGGAGGCACCAAGCCTGTGATAACAAACAAAGAGGAGCGTGTTCCTACGACTATGCTACACAACCGACTCTTCTCACACTGAAATGTCATTGCAGCTTCTCAGCTAATTTGCTATTGTGCATTACAGTTATAAGAAAAGGCCAAATGGGAAAGAACAATAACATATAAAGGATCATAACTATATATGAATTACTTAATATATCATAAATGAAACCATTCAGCATAATTAAATATGGCATATGATGACATAGCTACCTGAAAACAGCAGATAGAAAATAGAGAAAATATTTAAGTAGACATAAAGGAATATTTGTATCCTTACACCGTTGTTCTAGTAGCCAATTAGGACTTGCCATTAAACTTGAGTATGCTAATATGTGACTACTGCAAAGATCTTCACACCAGGGAGATATGGATAATGATTAAAATTGCAGTCAAATCCATATCAACAGCATTTCTAGTAATGGGGATAATGGAGAAGTGCTTAATCTTAACTGCATCTGATATAAGGCCGTCCTACTTGCAATTGGATTAGCAACATCAGGAAGGTGAAGTGTTGCAATCCAAAGAACAGGTGGTAAAGCAGATTTTCCGAAGCAGCATAATAGTCAAGTGCTTAATTGTAACTGAATCTAATAGTAAGTCCGACTGTAACCAGATTAGCGACATCAGGGAGCCAAAGTGTTACAGTCCAAACAACAGATGTAAAGTAGAATCAATCTATACAACAACAGAGACGAGTTTTTCCCAATAACAAACAAAATAAAAGAGACTAGCACTTTGAAGAATGTTGGCAAAACCTTTCATTATCCAACTTTATTATGTTCACAGCATCATCATCAACACCAGTATAGTGACTCCCTTTTACGAGCTTGCATGGGATCCCTACATTATCTGCAAGTACCTGCATTGCAGTGGGAAAGTTTAAAACCATTAAAGAAATAAAAAAGAAAAACTCAAAATGTCTCAGCTGAATAAAGCAAAGATCAATTGGAACAAAATAATCCCAATTTGAGGAAACGTGGGATCTCAAAATCCAAAGAGACAACTTTCTCGCAAAAGAGGATTTGAGGATTCATTTGACAAACTCTAGCTTCTCTCCATATAAGGATACATTTAGTAGACCAACATAGTATGGGATTAAGGTTTAGTTGAGGGTAAACACAATGCATTGCTTGAAGAAAGCAGCAGTAATTAGTCTAACAAATTCATCTGCAGTCAGCCGCAAACACGAACCTTCAATACCATTATTAGCAGGAAATAAATATTAGATGGAAATTTCAAGATTAAAGTGTCAGTCTCAACTATTCTTGCTAATATTCATTTTAACTGTGTAAGATATATTCACTACTGCAAAATCAACACGAACTTTATACTTGTGTCCTAGATGGACTGGTAATGAAGGAATTGCTTCCTACAATAAGCTTAAAGCTTCCAGTTAAACCAACAAAGAATACTCTGTAGCAAAAAGGTTGTTCAGATCCGGGCCTAAATCCATATTTAGCATATAAACAAGAGCCTAAATCCATATGTAACATTGTAACTGGTTAAAAGAAACAAGCAAGTAACACAATAGATAAGAAAAGGCATAGATCATTCACTTCGTCGATAAAACCTGAACATCACATTATTCCAGCAGGAGTGAACAAAGGCAAACCTTGAAAAGCAGAGCACGATGACGAGATAAGCCTATTTTTATGCAGCCTATTGGTAATAAACTTGTCTGCAGAGAGGTTCGTAACTCGGTGCTTTTCTCCATCCACCGTGCCAACATGTCATTAGCATCTTTTACAGGACCACCCAGATTATCAGTAACAAGTTCAGATATTCGTTGCACTA
Organism: Ananas comosus; assembly: GCF_001540865.1. Lineage (NCBI taxonomy): Eukaryota > Viridiplantae > Streptophyta > Magnoliopsida > Poales > Bromeliaceae > Ananas > Ananas comosus. The sequence continues at coordinate 281,390 of NC_033635.1, read as the reverse complement.
AAAGGGCAGTCTCAGCAACAGGACAGTCCAAGGAAATGCACTGTGCTATTTGTTCCAACTCTACTAGCGCAGTGTCAATAGAGCGGTTGACTATGATTACTTCAAAACCAAGATCACCAATGCTCGTTTGAAGATCCACAAGTGACGGCATCTTTCCTTGCCTTGAGGACTCAGGTGAGAAACCAAATATGTCATAGAACCCATCAATAATCCTCTCATGATAATCAAGCACATTATAGTCCTGAGAAAAGTAGATATATATATATATTTCAGAAGATAGCAAAGCTTGTTATATTAAACGTCAAATTAAACGACGCCATCACAGAAAAAGCGAGTAGAGGTATTTGCGAGAGAGAGGTTCAAACAGTTCCAGAACAGAAAACAAGTCGAGGAAGCTATAATGAAGTAAATGAGGTTCACAGAGAATAGTAAATGGTAGGGAAGAAGGTAGAAATACTTCTACATTAACCTATTTACATGCTACGAACTACAAAGACTTCTTCCTAATGGCATGCATAAAAAATAATGCCAATTACTTAGCATCTAATAGCAAGCTAATTTGTTGAAAGGAAACCAAAACTAGAAACACCAATTTCAGCATTGCATTCACGCAGTGACAAGTTGCCCCAGTTCCCACAAGCACCAACCAAACAATCAACAGGAACTCAACTCTGAAGAAGCGGTAGGATAAACTGGAAACCTTTTAACATAATAAGGCACCTAAATAGTAAAAGCGTGTTCTCGTAATAGCCACATATCAGGCCACGTATGCAATAAAATATGGGAATTCTGATGAAAATGAACTAAAGAACTTGGGACGAAATATGTAATAGCTGCTAAAACACTCATCCAAAAGATTACAAAATGCTGGTATCAACAGCAATTAATTCGAGCCTGCATTCAAACTAATTGGAACAACTACGAAGGCTAAAACCCCTCGATTCAAACCCTAATCGCATATTTAGCGCACGATTCAACTCCAGCACCACGAATCGAGGACGAGAAAGAGAAAGGAGAAAAGCGAAAGACTCACCCAATATCTCCTCGACAGGGATTCCGCCGTCCCCACCTCGCGATCCTGATCGATCCGATGACTACCCAAGCTCAGCAGCTGCGCCGCACGGATCTGATCGCCGTCGGGATCGCCCCTGTAGTCCGAATTCGACGCGCTGATCGCCAGCGCCAGCTGCATCTGAAACTCCTCCTCCGACGAGAAGTAGTCCTGCCGATTCCCCGCCGCCTCCTCCGCCGGAGGCTTCGACGTCGGCGAGACCATCGCAGCCGACGACGACGGCGCAGCCGCGCGGTGGTCTGAGCCGCATGAGGGCGCGAGGCTGGACGGCGACGGCGACGGCGACGGCGACGGCAACGGCGACGGTGACGGTGAGGAGGACGACGGGATCTCGTTGGATCGATGCGGGCGCTTGATCTTAAACAGGTTCTTCATCGAAATCTCTCTCCAACCTTTGCCCTAATTCTCAGGTTCGGGTTTTTTATTTCCCCCCCTTTTTTTTTCTTTTCTTTACTCGCTAAAAGGAATCGAAGACTCGGAGAGAGAGGGAAAAAAAAATGGCGGAGCGAGTCTAATAGAGAAAGCCGACAATAGGAGGGTTATCTTAAAGGTGCTCGCGTTTGGAGTAAATTACTTAAGTAACCGCACCTTTATTTTTATTATAATAATAATAATAATAAATAAATAAATAAATAAAGGCCGTGAAAGAAGGACCCCACCCCACCCATGGACGGCGGAAAAACGGTGGGCCCCAGCTAGCGCGGGTAGATTGGGCAAATTGGTGCGGCGAAGAGGCGTAGGTACGTAACGAGTCGGTGCCGGGGTTCGTAGACCGGGTTTAGTACTTAATGCGCCGATAAATATGAAACTATGGGTGTGGTTTGAGGGGAAGGGGGAGTTTTGTGGGCGTTAGTTGATGTTGGCAGCGGGTTCGTCGAGGCCGCGTGGTGGGGTCGGGGGCGACACGTTTGACGTCGCGGGTGGAGGAGGATTCGATTGGGCTTTGGATGGACGGGTTTTTAACGTTTTAAGTTCGGTCCGGGGGCCCTTGCAGTGCTTGGTGTTCTGGGTCTACCACGTGGATAGGCATGGGCCAATCACAATGCAGCTGTGGATGCTGATGGTAAGGTATCACAAACAGTTAGGGATGTCAATGGGTATGGATACCCGAAATTTTATCCGAACCCGAACCCGAACCCGACCCGAACCCGAATTTATTTTGTATTATATATAGTATATATATATAAAATTTGATGTTATATTTGAATTTGTATTTTAAAAATTTAAATTTAATATAATATATTTTGAAATATTGAAAAAAGAAATAATTGTTTCGGGTTCAAATTTTCGGGTTCGGGTTCGGGTTCGGGTTTCGGATTTTTGGTCGGGTTCGGGTTTGGGTATGAATTTTTAAAATCCGTCGGGTTCGGGTTCGGGTTCGGGTTTGGGTCTCGGGTTTGGAGTCGGGTTCGGGTTCGGGTTTCGGATTTTTGGTCGGGTTCGGGTTTGGGTATGAATTTTTAAAATCCGTCGGGTTCGGGTTCGGGTTTGGGTCTCGGGTTTGGAGTCGGGTTCGGGTTCGGGTTTTTAAAAACCCGCCCCGAATCCGACCCGTTGACATCTCTACAAACAGTAAAACATAAGGTCATTGCTGTATAAATAGGCAGCTTATACAATGTAAGGGCGTGTTTGGTTTGTTTCTTTTCCAGTTTGTTTCTTTTCCATCCTGAAATCGGAATCAGAATGGGTGAATTCGTTTGTGGGTGTTTGGTACGCGAATGTTCCATCTCGATTTCGATTTTCGAGTGGAATGGGAATCCTCCAATCACATCTTTTTTCAATCCGGCCTAGAAGGCCGGATTGGAAGTTGAATCCGGACGGAATGGATATTTATTCGGATTAAATTTATTTTTTCAACTTTTTTTAATTAAAAGATGAGTTAAAATTTTAAAATTAAATATATAATTTTAAATTTTAATTTGAATTTAAATTAAAAATTAAAATTTAATCTAGTATTTCGAATCTAACTTATGAATTTGAATTTAAATTAAATTTTAATTTATATAAAGATTTATTCAAATTTTCATATTTTGAATTATCCACTCAACTTCAAAGTTTAATTTTTTTTTTTAAAAAAATAGATTTAGAATTTTGATATTATTTCAAAATTTTGATGTAATTTTTTAATAATTAATTTTTAATTTGAATTTAAATTAATATATTATAAAGAAATATTAGTATATTAATTTGATTACGTTTTTTTGTATCCACCTAAACCAAACACCGATAATGGGAATGATTTATTCCGATTTCGATTCAAATGATGAACTAAACAGAATTAGGTAATGAATCATTCCGATTCCAATTCCAGCTTATTTTGATTTCGATTTCGATTTCGACTCCGACTTCGAACCAAACGCGCCCTAAAAGTTGATTCATCTAGCTATTGTTAATATCTTTTTTTTTTTAGAGAGAGATAGGTAGCACGCTACCCGCTTCGTTTATTTCATTTAGAAATAAACTTAGCTAGAAATGTGAATCAACTAGGATTCGAACTTGGGTCTCGGGTACCAACCAGCAAGCCCTTTGCCACTTGCTCTAGGAATGGTCAGTAGCTATTGTTAATATCTAAACTATTAATATTATAATAAAGTCTATATATATATATATATATATATATATATATATATATATATATATATATATATATATGTGTGTGTGTGTGTGTATTGTGTGAGGCTACTATACTTCTGGAAGTATGAAGCCTTCCGTGCTTCCAGGTCGTTTTCGATGTTGCGACTTTCGAATCGTCGATCGGCTCCGTTAAACTTAATCTAATACCTAGAAAATAAATTTCATGATTTTCGATGTCATTTGCCTAGTGATCAAATGAGCTCAAAATTAACTAATTTTAATAGTTATAGTGAGCCGTTTGCAAGTTTAATGGTGTAGAAATATTCAAATCATGTAAAATTTTGATAGAAAATTCTTTATACTATATAAAACAAGATCAATATTTTTGATCTAGAATTTTAATGTCATATTATCATGTTTTGTAAGATTTTTATTTTCAGCCGTTGATTTTGAGCCCCTTAGTTCACTAGGCAAAAGATATCGAAAAATTGCAAAATTTATTTTCTGGGTACTTCAAATACTCTAGATCAAGTTTAACGGAGCCGATCGACGATTCGAAAGTCGCAATGTCGAAAACGACCTGGAAGCACGGAAGGTTCCATGCTTCCAGAAGTATAGTAGCCTCACTCTATATATATATATATAGGCCGTGGCTACTATACTATTATGAGCATTGGAGCTCTCGTACTCACAAGTTGTTTTCAATGATGGAGCTTCTGAATCGACTATCCACTCCATTAAATATGATCTAGAGTATTTGAAACTTCTAGAAAATAAATTTCGTAAATTTTCGAAATCATAATAAAGTCCATCAAGTGGGCATAAAATGAACAGTCAAAATCGAACGACGTCATAAAAAAGGATGATCGGATCCTTCAGTTCAAGATCAGAGTTATTGATCTTTATCTATGTAGTGAATAGAATTTTCTATTAAAAATTCAACAAATTCCGATTCTTTTATACCGTTAAACTAGCAAGTATTTCATACCGGCCGTTATAAATTGTCAAATTTGTGACCTCTTGATCATAAGGTAAATGATGTCGAAAAATTACAAAATTTAATTTTCAGAAGTTTTAAATACTGTAAATAACATTTAACGGTGTGGATCGTCGATTTGGAAGCTCTATCATCGAAAATAATTTATGAGTATAAGGACGATCGTAATCATAATAGTATAGTAGCTGGACCCTATATATATATATATATATATATATATAAAAGTATCTGTTTTCAAAACACTTCATAAGTTATTGTGAATCTTTTCATCCAACTCCATGGGTTTGCGCTTAATTTGAAACTTAATTATTTTAATGCACTTAACCGTTATATTGCATTTTAATAACTTTCTCCTAAAAACTTTTATTTTTAAAAATTACTTTTTAAGTAATTATGAATATACTCAGCTAGGTCCTTGTGTCAATTTTTAAAGACTTAATTCCTTTGAATATACTCAACTGTTAAGTTGCATTTTAATAACCTCTGCTTAAATCTTATACTCATAAAATTATCAAATTACTCACACCACACTATTTATTAAAAAAAAATACAACTATAATTTTTAAGCATGTGGATTTAAACCTAATAGCAATGTTGATATCGAATTAATTTTGTCCGTTTAATTTCAAGAAATATTGATAATTTGGGCCATTGTTATCGTGGTGAAGAGATTAAGTTGAATCATAAACGGAAAATAACAGCTATTGAATCGAATAATTTCGGCCGTTCAATGTTCAAAGAGCGGCAGATTGTTCGAGATTGTTTAATAAGTACTTTGGCTATAATCCATATTTTTAGCCGAGGTCCTTCGAGGGCACATTAATTTCACTTGTTGCATGGAGATTCACCGTGCTTCCCTGCTCAACTTATGTAATTCACTTGTAGCATGGAGATAGATATCTGCGTGCTTCGTAGTTTTTGTTGATCAATCACAATTAAAAGTTCGTTTTGAGACCAGCCGTTTTTACCGTAACTGGCAAAAGATTTGGTACTTGATATCCGAGATTTCAAATTCAAATCGTAATTGATTTATATTTTCAACTAAATTTATTTTTTAAAAAATAAACGAAGCAAATAACATGCTAATTTTCTATAAAAAAAAAAAAATGTTCGCTTCGAGCCTTCGAGGTGTATTTGGATCAAGGAATTATAGAGTGGATAAAACCAAATAAGTTAGTTTGTTGGGAAGTGTGAGCTGTAAATACGAAAACTGGACCAAGCAGGAATTCATCTCGACAACCGCCATTCATTCCCTTGGATACTTTCTATTATAAGCTTATAATTCAACACGACGACTGCGAGTGAACTGGACGGTGATCCACAACGTTTCCGTGACCCTTTCAACAAACTCGGCCGCACCTCAGACGAAGGATACTTTCCGTTTGTGTCGAAACTTGTGATGATGATACAAGATAAGATAAGATTATTGTAGACACCTGCAAAAGAAAAAAAAAACAAAAAAAAAATCAGGGGATGGTACGAAATTACGAATACGATGGTGAGCTCGAGAAGCTTGCTCGAGTAAGTTAAAGTTGGTAACCTTTTTTTTTAGGTGTAAAAACTTGGAAAGGAACGGCTTTGGTACTGCAGGGGTTAGGCGCCTTACCGAAAACTTTGAAAAAAAAATATCCAGGCCAAAGGAGGTAAGTTCATAACATTCCTTTCTCACCCCTAAATCTTGCATCATTTGCTGGCCCTCCCAGCACTAGCACTAGTGACAAAAGATTTAGTAATTAATATCTAAATTTTAAATTTGAATTTTAATTGATTGATATTTTCAAATAAATTTATTTTTAAATAAAATAAATGAAACGGATAACATGTTACCTATTTATCTCAAAAAAAAAAAATCTTGTTTCCTCTTTTATTTTTCAAATATAAATTTTTATACTCAAAAAATAGTAATTTTTGAATTTCTGAAATAAGCTGATATAATTCGGTATAAGTTTAGAACTACTGTTCCATCATTTTTTTGCTGGAACAAGTTTATTCTCAAGTGGAAACAAAACTAATTAAAGTCTAAATTTAATTTTAATTATAATATTAAATTATTAAATTAATCTAATTAATATATTTAAATCATTATTTATTGTTCAAATAATAAAATATTTATTTATTTATTTATAATTAATTAATTATCTAATTAATTAATAATAATTTAATGTATTTATCAATAAACTAATATTTATATTGATATCGATAAACAATTAATATTTTTATTAATCTAATTAATTTTTTTACTAATTATCCAACTAAATAATTTCTCAACTAAATAAAAAATATATTTAATTTAATATATTTTTATTATTTTATAAAATATTCATAGCTAATAAATTTATTAATTTATTTTTAATTAATACTTTGATGCCAGTTAATTAGATAAAATATTTTTAATTTAAATTTATAATTCTCATTTTTTTTTGTTCCAATCTAATCATTTAAATACTATTTAGCTTATTCTCAAGAACAACCTAATTTTTTCCAAACTGCAAGTTTTGTCTAATTTCTATTTATTTCGAAATTTATATTTCTTTCTGAAATAAGTAGTATTTACTTATATCCAAACTAATTGTATAGAAATTTACAGTTGCTAAAACTTTAGTAGGAATTTACAGTTGTTGAAAAATAAAAGAAAATATGTGTGTAATAATATATGTACAATAATTATATACGAATATCATATCATTAGTTTAAAAAAAAAAGAAAAATTTTTAAATACCACCCTCGTGGTTTCACACTTTCTAACTTTAATACTGTGTGGTTTAAAGTGTATCAATTTAGTATCCTGCGATTTTATTTTTATATTTTTATTATTGATTCCATTAATTTTTTTTAGTTAAATTCATGACAAAGTTAAAACTAAAGAATACTGAAATGAATATTCGATAAATCTAGATGGAGTATCTGAAGTTTTTTTGTATATAATTTAATAAAATATTAACAGAAAAGCTGACGAATAGATAAAAATGAAACCATAGAATACTAACTTAATACACTTTAAACCATAGGGTACTAAAATGAGAAAGTACGAAACCACGTGGTGGTATTTAAAGTTTATCCTTAAAACAAGAGTAAACTTCAAATACCACCCTATAGTTTTGCATTTTCTCACTTTAGTATTCTGTGATTTAAAGTGTATCAATTTATTATCCAGTGATTTTATTTTATTTTTTTCGACGGCCCCTTCGTTAACTTTTTGCTAAATTATAGACAAAAAATTTTAAATACCTTACTTATAGTTTATCAAATATTCATTTTATTTTTAACTTTATTACTGATTTAATAAAAAAATTAATAAAAAAAATAATAAAAAAATTATAGAATATGAAAATGATATATTTTAAAAATTATAATTATAATAAAATATTAAAGTGAGAAAATGCAAACTATAAACATGGTATCTCAGTATCTGACGTGTTCCGAAAAAAAAAGAAAAAAGAAAAAAAAAACCAGTATACGTCCCCTTCCTCATTTCTCTAGTAAGCCATGGGCTCCATAGCTATCTTGTCTCCGTCGCTTCAGCACCTCCATATCCTTCACAGTCAGGTTTGGATTCTTATTATTGTCAAGTTCTCGCCATTTCCAATCGCCTGCGAAGTTTGGGATAAGAGTTTTTCTCCTCCCTTTTCCTCTCTGATTCCAATTGTACGATCTCATCAACCAAGTTCCGATTTGGAGAATCTGTGCTTATTTTCTGCCATATTTTCGATCGCTTTGCAATCTAATTGGCTTTATACGTCATATCTACAGGGGGCTTCTAGGGTTTTGGATTTGGGGGAGAGGAGAGGGATGAGGGTCCACCCGGTCCGCTCGGCGGCGGCTACCGGAGGGAGGCGGAAGCACCTCCGTCGCCTCCCCCACATCTTCAGCAAGGTCCTTGAACTCCCCCTCGCCGCCGACGCCGACGTCGCCGTCCACGAGGACCCCGAAGGGTTCCGCTTCGTCGTCGCCGCCGCCGCAGTGGGTCTCGACGGCGGAGTCCGCGCCCACGCGATCCGGATCCACCCCGGCGTCATTAAGGTTGTGATCAGGCCCCCCGCCGCCGCTGCCGAGGAGGTTCTCGACGACCTCGAGCTCGACCGGTGGCGGTTCCGGCTCCCCCCGTCGACGAGGCCGGCGCTTGCCGCTGCCTCCTACGACGGCGGGGAGCTGGTGGTGACGGTGCCGAAGGGGTCCGGATCGGAGGAGTCCGATATCGATGAGGACGGAGGAGGAGGAGAAGAGCGGGAGGGTTGGTGGGGAGATGAGGACGAGGAAAGGGGGATCGGATGCAACAGAGGGACTCACCAGCTCGTAATTGTACAGTAATGCTCCTCTCTGTCAATAAAGTTTGTATCTTTTGATCTCTTGCGAACTCTTTATCGTCGAAAAAGGGATCTTTTGGCTCGCGAACTGATTTTCATTCAAATTTCAACAATTTCATTTTCTGTGTAATTTCCTGTGATGCGTCACCATAAAGTTGCTAACTGCTCCACTTCATTCGGCAGTGAGATAACTCTTCTTCTCGATTTTTATTTTTTTTCGAGTTCTTCTCAATAATTTAAATGATCGATATTTTTTCTCTTTTCCCCTCATAGTTATCTAATTTTTTTCACTTTACAAGCTTGGTTTTCCTAATGCTATGTATGGACTAAATTAAACAGGCATCGGCTGCACTTACACTTAACTTTTAAAAGACAAATTGTTTTTTCTTTTTCCCCTGTATTAAAGTTGCTATATTTCTATGCTACTGTTCGACCTTGAGGTAACTTGTGAACCTGTATATTTTATAAGTTATTTCTCATGTCAGCCAAAAAGGAATCATTTAAATCTTTTGTTATATTACAATAAACAAGTACTTTGAGAAAATTTTCCTTCGTATTCTCTGTGTCATTTATGCTAAAGTGCAAGTATATGATGCCATAAAGAATCTTGTGTGTTGAACTGTATTTCTTTTTACTCTTAAATTTGATCTTTATTATTCGGTCGCGATAAAGATTTTGTTGTTTATTCATTTTCTTGCTTTGTAAGCCTTGCGTCCAGTACTAATGCGGAAGAAGTCCTCAGTTCTTCCAATGCTTAGTTCCTTAACCATTTAATCCGGTTCAAGTTTTTGCCTCCTTTTTGACAAATTGTAGATCTCAAAATTTCATTACTAATCAAGTTGGACAACCAGCAGATTATAAGTAATTTGGCTATTTATCTTTTACCATGATGATTTTTTGTTTTCCTCCTGTCACTACAAGTTCTCATTTTTTGTCAAATTGCTTCTCCACTTCTCTTATTTATGATTTCCTGTCGATTTAATTTTCTCCTGTTTCCTTAACCTGTTCTACACATAAAAATGTGTGATCATGCTTCCCCACAGTAGTAAGTTCAGCCAATCGGTTCTGTGAAAGTGTTACCACTTACCATGGCAGCATCAATTTGTTCTTTGCTTTGTGTTGTAGATGAAAGTGACTTAAGCATACCATTTCAATATTTCCTCCTTGTTTGGTAGCTTGAGATTTCTTTGTTTCATGCTTTGCCTTCTTTTGCCCCTCTCCCTCCTGAAGGGTTTTTGGTGTTCTTTTGCTGTTTCTTCTCATTGCCTATCTACGAAAGAAAAATCTGAAATACCTGATAAGTACGATATATTTGGGAATTGCAAGTTTCAGAAACAATTTAAATCTACAATGTTGTTTTCTAGCTGACCATCCTTGATATATCTAGAGTGAACAACGTCTTATTTTATTGCAAGTCGGTGCTTATGTACTGTGGTGGAAACTGGAAATAATCATAATCCCTTTTCGAGTATTATCATATATTATGTTACCTTCAATCTTCTTGTTATTTTACTATGCAGGTAAAACTGAAGTTAGAGAAGAATCGTATTCTACTTCCGGTGCATCTTGAATACCTACTTATTTAGTGTTTAACCGTTCTGTTTAGATTAATCTAGAGGTTTTCTTTCTACGTTGAAACGAAAGCAATTGTGTTATTTTTGAATGATTGATTGGGTGAAAATGGATTATCAGGGTGCTAGCTAGGTAAGAAATATTGGAGACTTCCTCAGGCGCGATTGCTCTAATGAATCTTGATTTATCACTCTACTCGAGTGGCCAACAGAAAAGTCAACTTGTAGATGGCTATTCTGCGGGCGCAACTGTATCAACAACCACAACTAACATATCTTTTATTTTTCTTTGAAAGAAAAGCTAATTGTGTTTAGTAAACATAGATTTAACAAACAATAATAATAAATTAGACCCCTGAACTAACCACCTGTTATTTCCCTCCGACCATACGTATGAATTTGACATTTGATAACAGCTGTATACATTAACAGAGTTATATAATAAACTGTTTAGATGGGACAAAAAAGCTACCATCATTAAGAGCTACATATATCAGAAACTGCCGGGCGTTAGTACAGTCACAGATATTAATAAGTCTCTCTAGAGACGTAGAATAGTAAAAATCACACATCTGATTCATAACCGAAAGTTCTCAGTATATATATGATATATCAGCATTCATCGTCAGGCATTAGGAAGTCGTAGAGGGCAAAATTTCCCAGATAAAAAATAGTTGGCTTTCCATGACTATATATATCTACATATATATACACCAAAGCCGTCTTTTTACCTACTGCAAGAATCACCGCAGGGAGAACAACACATAAATAATAATTAACATAATTCTAGATAGAATTAGCCGTGAGGTCCCCATGAGCTAAACTCTAAAACTTCTCCACAAAATTACTTTCAAGAGTTCCTTCAATATGTTGGGCTCACAATCTGAGTACGTCTCAATAGTCAGAAAATTGGATCAAAGTTCATTGCAATTACTACCATTACATTTCAGGCACATACAGGTTCTTATCTTTCCGAACAAGCGATCAGTGTTAAATTGAGTTATGCAGTTCAATTACTGCAATTCTATGCTTTGAGCATTTCTTCAATTCTCAGGGAGCAAAATCTAGTTCTTTTTCAGGTTTCACAGGCATATTGCTTGGCATTGCACTATGCCGTATTGCTTTGCTATCCTGCACAGCTTATTTGAACAATCCACTATTCTTTTACTCAGTTAGATCTCGCCTAAATAAACCACATTAACCTTTACCGTCGCAGCACAATAAAAGAAAACAGATAAAATAAACGATTTTCAAGAGCTCAGTGTCAAGGATCACTTACAATGTATTTTCAAAATTTTAGACAACATTTTTCTTGATTATGTACGTCCAATCCAAATAGAATGATATATACAACACCAAGAGAAAAAGGATATACATTAAAGGCAACAATCAGAGGCCACAAACAATATTCATACAACAGGGTGCCAATTTCTTCCAGAATTCGTTTAGTGAGACTTCTTTAGATGCGAAAAAATTATGCAAACCCTGCTATCTTCATATCTTTTATGATCAAATCAAGCCTCTCATACAATTCAAACTTCCGATACCCAGCAACCAACAGATCATAAGTAGATCTTGTAAGTTCGTACGAATTACGTATCCGGTCCAAGAACAAATCCAACCTATTGAAAGCCTTCCTACGAAAATAAGAACAGATAACTGCCTCAATATCTTCAGGGCATCCAAAGATCATTCCTCCCTCCAACATCCGCATTACAGCAAACTCCATTTGATCCAACTGATCAGAGTTTGCATACAATCGAGCAACTCCACAGTGCAATCGCATTGAAACATCAAAACACGTGCCTTTCCTGATGAGACCAAGTAGCTGTTCCATTTCCTCAACTAATCCCAAGTCCATGTAGAACCTCGAAAGCTTCTCAGCCATGGCCTCATTTAGTTCCCAACCTCTGTTAATGACGAACTTCAGAAACTCTCTAACTCCGCCCACATCCTTCCTTTTACACAGCCCTTCAATCTTGGCTTCCAATATGCTTAAATTCGGTAAGATTTCTACCGATAGCATTTCATTGAAAAACCGATCAGCATCTTCAAATTTCCCCAATTTGGTCAGCCCCGTGATTAGGTACTCATAGGTCCGAGTAGTTGGAGAGAACCCAGCTTTCTTTGTAGCAAAGTACCAGCTCACCATACTATGAGCATCCCCGAGCCTCGAAAATGCGGAGATAAAGGCACTATAGGTGGAGAAGTCAGGTTTTGACTCATCTTTTCCGTCCATTATCTCGAATAAGCTCAACGCAGTAACTATATCCCCCGTCGACAAGTAAAGAGTAAGTAGAGCATTGAAAATGGAAGTATTTGGTTGAATTCCTTGGGCCTCCATTGATGTGAAGACCCTCAGCGCAAACTGAACATTGCTAGACAACTCGCACAAAGAAATTAGCTTTAGATAGGGTTCACGCTCGAGAACACGTTCCTTCAGTAGTTTCTCTAACTTCCATTCCAAGACCTGATTAATGTTTTGACCATCACGAAATGAAATGGAATCAAACAGTAGGAATCTAAAGTAGTTCAATCAAATGCAGCCATGATATTACAACCCTAGTTAAGAACTATCAAAAAGCCCACATTTTGAACACTAGATTAGTTCTAAAAACTTCAAAGACTATCAAAAATTGATACGGATACAGATTCTCCAACTATAACCAGGGGATTCGCTACTCTCGTAGGTTCAAAACCCTAACCTCTCTCTTTCTCCATCAACGAGCTATCTAAGACCAAGAGTTTGTGTTTCTCATTACCAATTGGGCCTTTTTCGGAGCGGAAGAGCGTAGAGCTACAGCGAGGGGTTCCCAAAAGGAGGCTTGGCACGTGGCCATGGAGCTCTCCCTCTCCCTCTCCTCCTCCTCCTCCAGCGCGATCTTAACGCCCGAATCCGTCTCCCTCATCAACCTCTCGAGAAGAGGGGTAGCGGCGGCGGCGTGCGGCGGTGGCGGAGGATGTGTGTGGATTCGACGCCGCAAACCCCGCGTCGCCTCCGATAGAACCCTAGCGAGCGTCGCCATTGTTTCCGGCGACGAAGCGGGGAGCCACCGGCCGTTTCTCTCAGCCGTCGGATCCACGGGCCCCTGCTAAATTGTTACGGTCCGTGATTGGAGCTCGCTCATCGAACGGTTGATAGGCCATCAAATTCTGCGAGATCAAAACGAACGGACTTTTTTTTTTCTTTTGCGGGGGGTTTTCTCTGAACACAGGAAAGCCCATGGAGAGCCTGAGCGAATTTGGGCTGATTAACTTATCAGGCCCATAGGGATTAGTTCACTTCATTAGCTAAAGTTATTATGGGCCATATTTGGACCTCAAAAGATATATCTGTTGCAATTCACTGGATATTTCCTTGCATGCAAATATATATTAATAAATAAATCGATAAATACTTCATTATTAGCGCTTTCCTCTTTTGCCCCACCATCTTCACAGAGAAGAGGAGAAACCGAGTACCTTCTCTGTCCAAACGCTTCATATCTCTCTTTCGCTCTTCCGAGGGGCAAACCCTAATTAACCCTTTTCGCCCCTTCCGATTCCTTATCCTCTCCTCCTCACTCTCGATCCAATTCGAGGGTTCGAATCGATTCGTCTCGGCGGTTTCTCTGCGGATTCCTCTACGGCGGATCGTCTAGGGTTTCGTCGCTGCTCGATCTGGGAATTTGCGATCCCCAAAAGCCTCTCTTCTGGTACTGATCTCTCGATTTCGTGATCGGCTTAGCTTTTTGGGGTTTGTGTTGCCGCGGCGACGCTCGGCTTCGTGGAGGTTCTCGGCGATGGCGATTTGGTGACACGAGCATCCGATGCTGTGGCGTTTCCCCAGTTTCTTTTCGTAATTTGGGGATTTCTTTGCGAAGTTCGCCTCCTTTCTGCGGCTGATCGGAATCGCATCGGGGCGAGCGAGATCGTAGCTTTCCTGGAGGGATTTTGCTGTGGATCTGAGCCTTGCTTCTTATACCTTTATCCCAATTCCAATCGTGAAGGCCTATCGATTCCAATGACGGCGAGTCCTTTCTGATATTCTGATCGGTGATTTTCTTGTTGAAGTTAGCAGAGAAATCGGAGTCATCACCGAGGAATTAAAGGAGATAAATTACTTGTACACATGTCTATGTTGTTTTCTGTTTTTTCTAGATTAATATCAGGCCTTTCAATTTTTTAGGCCGTAAAATTCATTTGCTGCTACGTTCAGGGCAGATACTTGTGCTTTTGTGGTTGTCTTTTTTGCTTTTTAGATCAGAAGAAAAACCAAGAAGGAAAAAAAAAATATGGCTGTGTATTATAAGTTTAAAAGTGCAAAAGATTACGACTCTATACCCATTGAGGGCCAATTTATATCTGTTGGCAATTTGAAAGAAAGAATTTTCGAATCCAAGCATTTGGGAAGGGGTACTGATTTTGACCTGATGGTAGCAAATGCACAGACTAATGAAGGTTGGTTCTTTCCTGAAGATAATATTATTGTGATTTGTTCACATAGTTTCCTTTCATGGCTATAGTTCTTTCTATATGAAATTAGCTTTTTTTCTTTTGTAAAAAAAATCAAAAGAGACAACTTTAAGTTGCATGAGAATACATATACTTTTAAAATTTAACGGATGGTTGCTAAACTTGTGAATCACGCCTTATGTTAAAATATTACTCATATTGTCATATATGCTTCTGTTGGATAACTTTCTTGGGGAATTTGGGTTCTAATAATATCTTTTGGCATTCATATGGACTTCGTATTGTTCCCTTTCCGGTTTCAGAATATGTAGATGAAGCTGCTATGATACCCAAAAACACATCAGTATTGATTCGTCGGGTTCCTGGGCGGCCTCGGAAGCCTATTGTTACTGAACCAGACGAGTACTATCTCACTCTTTGAAATTTGAGCATTTGAGGACTTTCTTATTTATTCTTAATTTGTGATTCCATCAGTGAGTTTAGTTATTGTAGTGGTGTTGCTATCAAGTTAGATACAGAAGATGTTGCATAATGATGATGAAGTTTGTTTAGTAGCTAGATCTTGAGATATGCATTGCATATGCAGGCCAAAAGTTCTAGAGGATAAGGTGGAAGATGCCTTTCCGCCTAGTAGCACGTTGGTCACTGATCCATCCACTATGAAATATGTAAGCGAAGTACTTGTTTGTTTTATAGTCCAATAACTGAGTCATTGTTCAGAAGGATTCTCTATTTTAGCCTGATTTAGTGCCAGCCGAGACAGTCTTATGGTTGGCATTGTTCTACGAGAACTTCTGGCCAATAATACGGGTTGACAATACCGGACAATATAATATCAATTTATCACAATTTGCAGCCTGAAGAATCTGAATGGGATGAGTTTGGCAATGATTTGTACACTATTCCTGAAGTTCTTCCTTCTCAATCAATTAAGCCAGCAGTAGATCTTTCTCCTGCTGACCATGTTGATGAGGATAGCAAGATTAAAGCTCTGATTGATACACCCGCCCTTGACTGGAATCGGTGAGATAATCAAGATTAATTGAGTTTGTAGTATTCTTTTCAAAGTCGGAATTATTATCATATTTCTTGTAATTGCTGTGGGAATATTAAGGACATAATGCTCAGCAGCATATTGTGGTTGAGCAAAGATTACTTTACAATGAAGTGTTTTCACCATATTTGAACATATTCTGCAGCCAAGCTCAAGATGCATATGGTTCTGGCCGAGGTTACGGCAGAGGAATGGGTGGAAGGATGGTGGCTGGCCGTGGTTTTGGTAATAATATTTGCAAATTACTATATTGATTGTATGCTTTATCTAATTTTCTGCTTAACTACAAAAATAGGACCATTGCCAGTTCAATGGTGGGTTTGCAACTGTACGGTCTCAAGGTCAGCCATTTCATGAAAAATCTTTAAGTTTATCTGTCCATAATACTTTTCTTCCAGGACCCCACTTTAGTGGAACTATAACTGGGTATTGGCTTTTAATGTGTTCTAGCTAGTAGGCTTTCTGCTCTCAGACTGTGTATCCAGAGATAGTTTGAAATAATCTGATTTACATTTGTACTATCTTTTTCTGCCCTTTTGAATGGCATGGTAGCAGTCCCAGACATCCACTTTGTTTTCGGCGGTAGCAATCAGTTTTGTTCCTGTAGTTTATAGTTGTGTGTGACAATTCCGCCATTTTTTTTTTTGGCATTTTCCTTCGTATTACATGCCTATCTTATTTTTTTATCCCTATTTTTATTTAATGAAGGCCGTGGTGGGTTTGAACGTAAGACACCGCCAGCAGGCTATGTCTGTCACAGATGCAAAGTGCCTGGTATGTCGCCTAGTTGGCTTTCAGTTCTCTCTTGTTGGGGGGAGTTTTCAGAATGTAGTATCATTTTACATTCGCGTGATGAATTTTCTCTTTCAGGCCATTTCATTCAGCATTGCCCCACCAATGGTGACCCCAATTATGACATCAAAAGAGTGAAGCCACCAACCGGCATTCCAAAATCAATGTTGATGGCAACTCCTGATGGCTCTTATGCTTTGCCAAGTGGTGCTGTTGCTGTTCTAAAGCCTAACGAGTAAGCTGCTAACTTCACAATTTCATGCGTGTTGTTATGCAAATAAACTATTATGACAGCCTCTGATGACTTCTGCTGTTTCTAATAGAGCTGCTTTTGAGAAGGAAATAGAGGGTCTTCCTACCACTCGACCTGTCAGTGATCTTCCACCTGAATTGCGCTGCCCATTGTGTAAAGAAGTTATGAAAGATGCTGTCTTAACAAGCAAGTGCTGTTTCAGGAGCTTTTGTGACAAATGTAAGTGTCATAGTTCTTGGAGTTTAATTTTCTTGTATTGTCGCTTGGTGGCATAGCAGTTGAGCAGTTGTTCGGTGCCTGTTTATGATACTCTGATATGCGACTATTTTTTTTTAATTTTTTTATTTTTTGTTTATTCCTTTTGGTTTGGAACATATGTTTCCATCACATACCTTAATTAATTACTCTTCTTTTCTTTCTACTTCCTGCCCCATTTTTCTCTTGCTACACCTTCAAACTGCTTTTGAGTTGTTCCTGTGATTTTCTCTGCCAGGCATTAGAGACTACATTATTAGCAAGTCGATGTGTGTTTGTGGGGCTACAAGTATATTAGCAGATGACCTTCTTCCAAATAAAACTCTCAGAGAAACCATCAGCCGCATATTGGAGTCAACAACCAGTAGCACAGAAAATGCTGGGAGTTTGGTGCTAGTGCAGGGTATGAATCAGTCCTCTCGTTCCATTAAATATGAATGTATTAAATTAAACAGTAGATGTAGGCTATAATTTTTCAAATTTGTAGATATGGAGTCAGCTCGTCCCGGTCTGCCCAAAGTTATCTCTCCTACTCATTCCGCTGCTTCTAAGGGTGAATCGAAGGCTTCTAAGGGTGAATCAAAGGGACCTCCTGTTGAGCATTCTCCGGAAGCTGAAAGTGCTAGCGGAGTAAAAGCTGTGAACATGGATATGAATTCATCAGACAAGAAGGTTGCCATAAATGTGAATGTGTCTGATGCAACACCAGAATCAACAAATGCAAAAGAAGCAAAATCACCAGAAAGTGCTCCTGCACCGCCCGAAGATGCCCAGGAAAAGTTGCTTGCTGGTGAGCAAGGTGGGTTAAGCGTCCTGTAAGGTTCAATTTGTAATTCTTGCTAATAGCCTTCACAGCTTTGTTGATAACTGCCTGGGGTTTGTCCCGAACATGGTAAATTATGGGCCAAAAAAGGGTTTTCTATTGAACTTTTAGGTTTTGTTGAGTATTTCCTTACTAAGCTACAGTTTCTCTTAAGACTTTGGAGTGTTGTTAGTGGAAAGCACTTTCATATTGAAGTGCAGCTGAATACTTTATGAAAATGGATTACATTGTATCCGTGAAGAAATCCGACGAATTGAAGGTGCAAATGACATGAATTCTGCAATTTGAAGAACAAATTATCCAAGCTCCTTTGAAAATTAATTACTTTGACGGACCCTTCTGATGAAATATTGGAATAGCAGTTGGGCGTAGTATCGGCATTTGGACAACTAACTTGATTTGAGGATACTGCTTTCTGTAATTGCAAAAAAATTTCCAGTTAATTCGGTCTTATGTTTTTCAAAATAATATCATCTTTATTTGTTTGTCTACTGTTTCTCTCATGGCCATACTTACTCGCTTTGTCTATCAGGAAAGAAAAAGAAGAAGAAAAAGGCACGCCTGCCTGGCAGTGGTAAGTGCCTCACTCCACGTTCCGTGAAGATAACTTTTCTAATCACTTATATATATTAGTTGGTACAAGTTGGTTGATTGTATTATATATTTATACTAATCAAGCATCAAAGTAGTTTATTCTTGTTTATTTCGCTCTTATTTTCTCCCTCATCCGCAGCTGTTGATGTGCAATGGAGAAATTATCAAGATATGGGAGTTGAAAATTTTGGCGGGATGCCTTTGGCTGCTTCGAGCTACAATCCATATTGGGCTGGCGGGATGCCCATGGGAATGGACCCATACATGGCGGCACCTTTGGCTGGTGCCATGCCCTTTATGGGTTATGCACCTGGCCCTTTTGATGTTCCTTTTGGTGGGGCAATCCTCCCACAGGATCCATTTGTTGCACCGGGTTATATGATGCCTGCTGTACCAAGGTATTGTGTTGTGCTTGTCCTTATGAAACCTTGGAAGTTAACCAGAAGCTTAAAAAAGAAAACAGTAGGCTGGCATTTTCACTTCATTATCATGGAATATGGTTTTTCTTCTGGATATAGTACATCTCCCGTGTCTTTACTCTTACCATTCTTTTGCATGATCCAAGATGTTTTTTTTCTTTCACCTGTAACGTTCATTTCCGTTCTCTGCTCTTTTTTTTTTCAAGTTCATTGAGAAATTTTTATGCATTTTCCCTTTCAACGGATGATTAAGTAGATTGAAGTTATTTTCTTCAGGGACCTATCAGAGTTGGCTATTGGCAGCATGGCCATGAATATGGGGCCTCCTGTTATGCGACGAGAAGAGATGGAGGCCAGGAGAGCTGATTTAAGGAGAAAGCGTGAATTTGAGCGACTGAGTGAAAGGTAAACATACTCTCCATTTCCTCCTTAGTACAACAAGAATAATGCAATATCTGTATTTAAATTCTAGCCGTTATTCTTACCTAATTTATGGTTCTTATACAGTTTTATGGCTATTTAGACCCTTGCATTCTTCATTTACTTTGAGATAGTTTTATACATTGGCAAGTTAGTATGATTACGCGTCAATATTTATTTTGCAACTTATGTCTATTCTACTTTTTTTCTTTTTTTTTTTCTTTCCTCGGGTCACTGTTACTTGTCGCATTTCGTTAAGGACTTACATTAGCCCAAGTTTGTTGTTATGGGAGTAGTTATCTCACCTATTGGGAATTGAAATATAAATTTATTCATTTATGCTGTTCCAATGTTGAAAGTAGGTGCTCAGTTTTCTTGCTCTAGTTTTCCCCCCCTCTTTTGGGCCCCCCCTCCTTTTTTTTTTAACACATTGTGCCACTGTACTACTATAACCTCACCATAATTTGCGATATGATACTTACCTTTTCCATGACACGTCTCCATGTCATGGATTTTTAAACACTGGATTTAATTTTTAGATTCTTAAACACTGGATTTAATTTATATTTTTTATACTAGCCTACTGTCCTATCTTTTCCAATATCTCCTCTTTTTTTTTTTTTTGGGTGGCAGCCCATGCTTTTATATAGCTGGTAGAAAATGAGAATATAAAAAAATATATATATTTGTTGCAGGGAGAGTGAGCATTCAAGGGACAGGGAGGTCAGAAGGGAAACAAGGGAAGCAGGAGGTGGTGTTAATGAAGTTACATCGGTGAAGTCGAAGCCTGTATGTTCTTTTATGCTAACCCATTTGCTTGTTCAATTTTGTACTATTTGTTTCATCGTTAAAGCAGCATTAGAGTTATCTCGAGAAGGTGGGAAAAAATGCATCTTTTTCCCCTTATTTGTTGGGAGAGCGCATGATGAATTTCTTTTCCACAAATCAACGAACGAAGTCGGACGTTACGATTTTGATCTGTTTTGGATTTTATCACGGGGTGGGCTTCTAGGGGTGGGCTTCTAGGTTTTAGTATGCAGGTGCTGCATGCTCTCAATCAGGAGGAGCAATTTCTTGATTGGTTTTGTTTCATAAAGTTCAAGTTCTATTTATGGCTAAAATGCAGAAATCCTCTAGATAGTATTGTGACTATCTCTGATATTTAATATCTCTGTTTAACACCGTCATTATTTGGGTACTCGGTTCCTCTCATCAGACTGCTGTAAGAATATGGTGCATCAATGTCTATAGTTTGACTACGCATCAGATGGTGAGTTGGGGTCAGTACATTGTTCTAGTGAAGTGGTTAGAATTCTTTGTTTGTCGTTAGGAGATGTGATCCTAAGCTTGGTGGGATGAGGAAAGCAAAAACCTTTGCCTTCCAAGCCATAAGAGGGAGATATTAATGGGTATTTAGAGAGCGGTGTTGTATATGTCTAGATGGAACACTAGTACCACAATCAGAAAAAGGTGCGTCATGAAAAATGTGAGAGTTTTCTGCATTTTAGCTTTTATAAATTTTTTTTGTTCTTATTATTGTCGGAGAAGTTTGTGGATGGGTTGCAATGCCTTTGCTTTTGACGGCTACACTGCTGGAAGGCGGGGAAAAAAAAAAAAAACTAACAACTCCATGTTGGGCCGTGCTGGTCAAAAGTTGAAGCAGGGCCTGGAGAAGCGACCAACGTTGCGCAGATGCGTAGGCCGTGCTTCTATCTTTTACTTCTTTTTTCCTCTTCTATTGTTTATTTTTTGGTTTTTGGTTTTTGTTTTTTTTTTCTTTATTTTTTTGGGTTGGTTGGAAGATTCTGTCCGATTTTAAAATTGGGGCTGTGAATTCTGGAGGGTGAAGGGTTTTATGTGTGGAAGATGCAATCTGTTTTTAATAGTATATTTTGTAGGTGGCTATTCGTAATCCGTTTTTATGCGGGCGGGGGTCAACACTCTATTGACTCGGGATGACATAAATAATCTTATTTAAAATTTGTTTGCACTCTTACTATCGCCCATTTCGCTGGCGGTGCTGATTATTGTATTTTTAATCGGGTGATTCTAGCCTGTGGGCTGTGGGTTGCTCTCAACCGCAATTTGTGGGGTTTCGCT
Organism: Ananas comosus; assembly: GCF_001540865.1. NCBI lineage: Eukaryota > Viridiplantae > Streptophyta > Magnoliopsida > Poales > Bromeliaceae > Ananas > Ananas comosus. The sequence goes on along the minus strand of NC_033635.1, from coordinate 259,707 downwards.
GGCTTGGCGCATCTGTCCATTCCATGGGCAGCCCGTGAATTGTGCGCCTTTGCTTTTGCTTTTGCTCCCGCATTAAGCGAAAGCATCTATATTTTTGATACTCCAAAACTGTAAATCTGTGATGCAGTCAATGCGTACACTTTCGACCAAGGTGAGTGATATTTGGACCATACCAAGTGGGCAAACGAACATGTGGTATATATATATATATATATATATATATATATATAGAAAGAATGTATAGGGTATTTTTTTTGCTGTTTGAAATCACGGGCTAACAAAGTTTGACCGCAGAGATCGGCGGCCCAATCGAGTGGCGCTGCAGCTTCAGCTTTGGACCGGGCGGAGCGGTCGGAGAGGGAACCTAGCCAGGATCGCCACTACGGCGCGCCGGCGCGGGCATCCTCGACCCGTCACTCCCCGCAACGGACCGGGAAGAAGAGGGCGGCCTTGGACCACGACGAGCCTCCTCCTCCTCCTCCTCCCCATCCCCATCCCCCTTCCGCCGCCGAACTGGCTAAACTGGACCGGAAGCAGAAGGGCAGCGTCTTCTCCCGTATCAGCTTCCCCGGCTCCAACCCGGAATCCGACGGCGGGGGTGGGCCGAGCAGGAAGAAGCGGAGGTCCTCCTCGGAGCTCCCTCCCCCGCCCAAGAAGAACGGCCTAGTGATCAAGGAGGACCGCGAACCGGGGGAGAACCGGACCGCCTCTGATTCGTACCGATCGTCCGCAGCTGCCGCCCCTTCCCCTGCTGCTGCTGCTGCTGCGAGAAGGGGTTACGAGCACGAGTCGAGCGAGGAGGAGTACCATTTCAAGCGGCGCCCCTCGAGGAGGGAGGCGGATTCCTGGGAACTGATGGACGAGGGGCGCCACTCCAGGGGTTCGAGGGAGCGGGAGCCCCACAGCGAGCGCCCCACGAGCAAGCGCAGGTGAGAGAGAAAGAGAGAGATCAGAGATCAGAGAGGGAGGGAGGGAGGGAGAGAGAGATAGAGACTGAGAGAGCTTGAAGGATCGACTGTGTTGTATGGCTACGTGATGAGTTGCGGGGCTTCACTTTTGCCTCGCCCTTATGTACGACGTCAGCGAATTCATATTTTGATAATATTGAGATTTCCGATTAAGGAGGTTTTTTTTTTTTTTTTTTTTTTTTTTTNTTTTTTTTTTTTACTTCAGTTGGATTGGATCTCTACGTTTTGCATGCTTAATTGTTTTGGAGTTTTTTTTTTCTTTTTCTTTTTTTGGAAGAGATATGCTGCCTGGACATCTAAAAAATTTGTTGAAAATCTTGCATTCTCTCGTTTTAAATTTGGACACATTTATTTAATTTTTAATAGTAAAAAAAAGTTAATAAGATTAGTGTGTGAAAAAATAAAAAAATTTGATGAAAAAAATTTAAACTTTATATCTAGTTTAGATTGTCTGAATAGTATTATTCCTTTACAGCAACGATAAGACTGAATAGTATATAAAAATATCGAGGGCTTTGCTATGGAGACAAATCTTAAACGGGCGTGAGGCCTCGAGAGCAAAAATGCCACAGAAGCTATTATGCGTCTTCTGAAACTGCCCCTAGTTCTTTGAGGGATACTCCCAACTCTAAACTAAAATTGGCAACTAATTTTCTTCAGCTGTTTAATTAATTAATTAATTAATTAAGACGGAAAATGTAAAACCTTAATTAGTAATTAAGAGCGTTTTATACGAAAAGCTGCTTGCTAGAGCTATGACATGTAATTGCTGCCTTTGACGCGGCAGGCACTGCCAGAGAGAAATTCCTCTCTCAATTCTGAAGTGTATGGTTCTGCACGCGCACATTAGCTCTAATTAAGTCGGTTCGTTTCGGAGATGATGCGGCTGATCATCATCTTGATTATGCATACATATCCAAGGCGTCCGACTATATCTCTGGGTCGCCCCACGAGCCCCACCTGCTCAGCACGTGTCCCTCCATGGACCCTCCCACGTGTCACCTCCCCGCCGAGCTGTCCCAACCACGCTCATCTAATCATCTCTAACACCATACATACTACATAGATAGAGAGAGAGAGAGAGAGAGAGAGAGAGAGAGAGTGAGAGTCGAGGGAGCGCCCTAGATCTTCTCTCCAGTAATAACAAGTAAATTAATAAAGCGATCGACATTAATTCATATCACCTGATAACATACCACAACTACACTCCGCATCACTATAACGAAGTAGGGATCCCTATTAATTCTTGCCCTACAGATTAATTTCGCGCTCCTATATAATTACGTCTCGAATAAAACAACAAGAATGAGCCAGCAACAGGCCATGAGGCCCGGGGGATCGAGCGAGCAAGGACAGCGCATTAAGTCTCGCCGGCGATCTGGCGGCCCAGCCCATCGCCCCGCAGGACGCGGCCCTGATGCAGACGGCCGAGAACGCCGTGCTGGGCCACACCCGGAAGGGCGGCCCCGCTGCCGTCATGCAGTCGGCCGCCGCGCGCAACGAGCGCGCCGGCATCGTCGCCCACGACCGGGCCAGCGATATCCCCCGCCACCACCGTGGCCGAAACCCGCGTGCCCGGCGGCCGTATCGTCACCGAATTCGTCGCCGGACAGGTAGATCATTGAAAACACGTACCGTGCTCTAGCTCTCTTTAATTAATTAAGAGAAGAATTGTATAGTAATTCATGGGACGCGCATGCAATATTCCGAACGAGTAGTGATTTTTCTTTTCTTTTTTTTTTTGAAATATAATTAACAGGCGGTGGGGCAGTACGTGAGCTGGGAAAACCCGGGAGGGGTGCCGGAGGGGGCCAAGATAACATTCGGAGGCGGCCGTACTGACTGCAGGGGACAAGCCGGTGGAGCAGAGCGACGCAGCTGCGATTCAAGCAGCGCGAGGCGCGGGCCACTGGAATGAACGTGATGATGCCCGGCAGTATTGCCGCGCAGGCTCAGGCAGCCGCGAATGCCAACGCCTGGATGACCCGCGACGACGACAAGACCAAGCTCCGCGACGTCCTCTCGGTGTGCCTACCACCTACTCATTTAACTCTTTTATTTTTGTTTCCGTTTTTTTTTTTTTTTTTTTTTTTTACGCTGCAATTTAAGAGTTAGCTAGTTACAGTTGTCGGGATCTGAGTGATCGATCCTCGAGCATTAATTCGTTGTATGTTACTATTATTTAGAAAAATCATTTACTACTGTAAATTATTGATGGAGGAGCAGGAAGCGACGACGAAGCTGCTAGCAAACAAGCCGGCGGAGAGGGACGACGCTGCAGGTGTCGGGAGCGGAGGTTCGCAACAAGCCGGATATGGCCTCAAGCTATACCATGATATAACATACTAGCGAGCGTCTCCTAAGTCTACGTGAGTTGTGTTGTTGGCCTTCTTCTGTTCCTTTAATTTGGCATGCTAGTAGGTCATGGTCATAGTAGTGTTAGTATCGGACTCCGCAGTTTTTTGATCGATGTTGAGTTTCAAAGTTAATTGGTTTCTCTTTTTTGTATCAGGCAAAGGTAAAAGTCTCTCTGGTTCTAGTTGACAAACTAATGAGTTTGTGCCTGCTTCGTGCACATTTTCCTACACGGAAAATTACAACATTTTCATAGCTTGTAGACTAATAAAGCATTTCTCGACATGAGCTAACCTAGTCTAAAGAGAAAAGAAGTCGTGGTGGGAAAAGAGCAAATAGAAATCTATTTCAATACTTTTATTTTGAGAAAAATCTAATAAAATTATGAAACTTATATTTTAGCCTGAGTTAAGCGTGATTTATTCAATGTTTCATCTTCTCATCGAATCCATAAAATTGAATCTCTTTTATCCGGCTTTACTTAATGGGCCTTGACCGTGAAGTTCACTTCCCCATCTGGCTCACGCCTGTGGGGGACGAGTTGGACCTAACTCAATTGCACATTTTTGAACCGGCCGGTTAAGGCCGCACTATTTTAGACACTGCACCCACTATTTTAGACACTGCACCAAACAAAGTAACAAACTAGTTCGTGAAATTAATAACTGTTCTGAAAAAAAAAAATAAAAAAAAAACTCTGCACGGAATAGTGGGACGGCAAAACTCTGCAGGAGCACAGTTTACTCAGCTCTGTACTTTACGTCCTCACCTCAGACACTGCTCAGAAACATGAGAAATGAGTAGGGAACCGTTACTATTATTATTATTTTATTTTTATTATTATTGATTCCAATACCATTGAACAATGAACACTCCACACTAAGCCAACCCCTTAATTCTTATCTAAATCCCCCATTTGGCACATGCCCATCTCCCCTGTCCTCTTTTGAGATGCTTCATGGAGCCCCACACCATAATGAGCACTCATGTTTATGCTCTGTTATGTAGTTTTGGAAAATGTATCTTACAGTACCCTCTAGAACTACAAGCATATATTATTATATTACCATGAAACGAAGCAATTTATAAGATGTATCATGTATGTGTAATTTGCTTTTCTACATATGCTAAGTGAGTGACAATTTCTGGTGTATTTATTGATTTTGACCCCCTTCGATCACTAGGCAAATGATATTAAAAAATCACAAAATTTATTTTCTAGGCACTTCAAATACTGTAGATCAACTCTAACGGAGCCGATCGTCGATTCGAAAGTCCCAACATCGAAAACAACTTGGAAGCACGGAGGGCTCCGTGCTTCCAGAAGCATACCAGCCCACTCTCTATATATATAGAGAGAGAGAGAGAGAACTAGGCTACTATACTATCGGTAGCACGGAGTATATATATATAGAGAGAGAGAGAGAGAACTAGGCTACTATACTATCAGTAGCACGGAGCGCTCCGTGCTACCAAGTTGTTTTCGATGATGCGGCTTCCAAATCGACAATCGGCTCTGTTAGACTTGATCTACACTATTAAAAGTATTTAGAAACTAAATTTCATAATTTTTCGATATCATTTACCTATCAAATAAGTAGTCTAAAATTGAGCGGCAGAAAATAAAAATCTCATAAAAAATGATGATAAATGATTTAAATTCAAGATCAGATATACTGATCTTACTTTAAATAGTGAAAAGAATTTTCTATAAAATTTTCATCGGATTTGGATTGTTTTACACCGTTAAACTCACAAACACACCACATCGGCCATTAAAATTGTCAATTTTGAGATCTTTTGATCACTAGTCAAATGATGTAGAAAAATGCTGAAATTTAGTTTCCAAATATTTTTAATAGTGTAGATCAAGTCTAACAGAGCCGATTGTCGATTTGAAAGCCGCATCATCGAAAAGCACGGAGCCCTCCGTGCTACTGATAGTATAGTAGCCGGACTCTCTCTCTCTCTCTCTCTCTCTATATATATATATATAGTCCGGCTATGGTGCTTGTAAAAGCACCAAGCACTTGGTGCTTGTAAATTTTCTACCATTAGATCTACGTTTTTGATCATTTTTATCCGTTAAATTATATTATTTAACCAACCACTAACTCAACTCTAGGGGGTCCACATCATCCTAATTGCACATCTCTTAATCCAAAGGTCAAAAACTTATAAGCACAGATGATTTGATACTTTTAAAAGCATAGGAGCTCAATTTTATACATATATATATATATATATATATATATATATATATATATATATATATTTTCCAGTACTATTTCCCTCTTGTTTCAGTTTCTTCTGTGTATAAAATGTTAAGAGGGTACGTTCGGGTCCAACCCGAAAGCTTATCACTGTGCATTGAGAACATGACTCTATTTTATATCCAATATGTGAGGCTAACCTAACCTTCTTTAATTAACAAGACACTTTCACTTTCTCCTACCTCTTAAATTGCAATAATAAGTACATTTTAATGAGTGGGCAAGAAGGGTATTCTTCGAGCCCCATAAGTCTTTAATTTCAACAGTTTGGTGCAGGAATACGCGCAGTTGCTTTAATTTCAACAGTTTGGTGCAGGAATACGCGCAGTTGGACTGTTGGGTCTGTCAAACGGACTCAAATTAATACAGTGATCAAAACTGCCTCGCCCTGTCACATTTGAGAAAGTGACAAAGGTTCACTTTGGCCTTCATTTGGCGCCCCCGGACAAGTAGGCTGCAGGAGAGACCTATTTGGGAGTCTTCGATCGGAACTACGCTAATTTTGGAAATTTTGTCGCCTTTTTATGCTCTCATTGGAAATACCGTCTTCCTCGATCGTTTCTTATTATGTAGATGAATTTTGTGAAAATGCTACTTGTGTTGATTTCTTAATTATTTACAAATTAAGTCACTAAATTAATTCTTAAGTCTACGTTCCTAGCTTCTTTAAAGTCGCTTCACTCTGTCAGGTGTTTCAAAGTGCGAGCGTTATATTTAAGATTCAGAAACTTATTTTATAGGCCTTAATTTGTTAGATCAAACTCCATGGTTAATCCAAAATAGAACTTCTGCTTTGTCGAGAAGCTGATCAATTAGGCCACCAGTTGGCAAGCACGGAGCCATTTGTCCCTGTCGAGATTTTTGTTTATCAACCCAACATCTGTAAATGTAAATGATGAGGGGATCGAGCACGTGAAGCCAAACTGGGCGAATCTCTCCTTGCAGTAACGCATAATTTGCAAAAATGAGAAATTGATGCATGGAATTATAGATGGAGACAACCGGGAATCCAGGATCTTGTCCGATTTGGGTTCTTCGCGTGATGATTTTCCTGGCCCAACTTATGCGTTTTATGTACGTGGGAGTTGTTAATTAATGATAATTTAGGTGTAACTTTCTATGGAGATAGGTATAGACAATTAATCGATCACTGTGTGTCACTAAGGACATGATTAATGAAGAATATTCACTCGCTTAATGGTTGATGAATGCGTGGCTTTGCGAGTTTTGTTAGGTTTAATTATATAATATGTATGTAATCGCGGGGTGTTACAGTGAGCTATATGTATACAATCTATATATGGTGCATGCATGCATGACTGTTTTATCTCGCTGCGGGGACAATTTGTCATTTTCGAAAAAAGCAACCGTGCTATCAGACAAATAAAAAAATATGATTTTTTTACTGCAGCAGCATGTTCAAATGGCCTTCTAATTCCAAGCATCAAATATAAATTAATATTTCAATTTGTAAAAATTCTATATTTTCCACGATTGGAGAAAAGTGGTATATATGTATTTGTGTATACGATGGTCAGAAAAGAATTTGACTGATTCATGTAATTGTTAGAAAATTACGTACGGTAAAAACGCAGCGGAAAAAGAAATCAAACAAATTTGATTTTTGAAAAACTCTCGAGATCAAATCTCAAAACCACACAATTAGGATCCCTCATGTTCTTTAAGATTAAAGGAGAAAAGTAAGATCGAATCATTACCTTTTTCGCGGATAAATCCTTGCCTCAATTTGATGATNCACCAATGACACATGTCTCAAATTCTCAACTCTTGAGAATATATGTCATCATCTTATTAATTTCTTGGACGATTCATGGACACATACACAACATGAATGAAAATAATAACCCAAATTTATTCATAATATTTTAAAGTCAAATACAAATTTATGTCCTAGAAAGAATATATGTGTCGGCCTGGTTGGCTTCTAGGGCATACATCTAACAGTAATTAGTGGTAATGAGGATTTTTTTTTTTTTTAGAGAGAAAGATAGCACGTTATCAGCTTCATTCATTAGGTAAATAAATTTAGCTATATAGAGTGAGACAGCTAAGGTCTGAAAAAGATGAAAAATCAAAGGAAAAAAGAACTAAAAAAAAATCAAAATAGAAACAAAAACAAACGTCAAAATAAAGAGTGTAGTAAATGCATACGTCACCCGGCTATACAAAAATCAGCCCACTCCTTTGCCAGGATCTTAACCACCGGTTCCATATAGTACCTCATAGATCTGTTTCAGTTAATTTTATTTCCAAGTTTCTAATTACAAATGTTAATGGAAAATTAAATCTCCATTATATAATTTCTTGTGAATACGTACTGCTTAGAGTAGTTATGAACGACCGGCTAGTACGTATGTATACAAATTAAAGCACCACGCCAACTGGTAGCTGGTTTAGCATAGCTTAGCATAGAGATCAAGTTAAGAGTAGAGAACATTTGAGAAAGATAATTACAGCATTAATTGTGATGTCCATAGAAAGATTAAAATGATCAATAATATTGAAAAAATTAGCAAATTAATTAGGCGGCTTTATTTTATTTCATTGGTAATATATTCTCGTTTAATTTTTCTGGATTTTAGGCACATTACATGGCTAGCCCAGTTGAGCCACGATGCAGGTTTGTTCGGATTTAATGTGATGTGCCACGTGCAACTCCCTTTTAATTAAGCAACTAATAATATGCCAATCTCATATGGTCTAGTCCCTATCCTGAATGTGAGTTGGCTTCATAAATGCCATTTTATACCTATTTGCGAGTTTCGATCTCAATTTGATGCTAACTTGCAAATTAAGCGACTTCGGGGATCTTCCCGAGTCTGATAAATGATTTAACAGTTTGAAAGCGTACATATATATGCATGCTTTAATTTACAAGGCGCTAGTTTGATTTTATCATGGATGAGTTAATAATTAATTAAGAGGCTCAATGAAAGCAATGGTAGACCTACATAACTATAAAATTAATGTACATGGCTACTGATACACACTAATTGTGTGGATCCCGATTAATTAACACGGGTCATCTGATTTAAGGTGTCCGACACTCACACAGTTAGCTGCTGGGTTGTAGTATTGCTTCATTATTGCATGGCCCGGCCTCCACATTAATGTTTTCAGTAAGATGTAAAAATCAACTACGTACATTCGTAACGTGATAATGTACTCCAACAGAGGCAATAATACTACTCGCAAAGGTTACATATAAGAATAACGACGACAAATGCCGAACAAAATAAAACTTTGGTAATGGTGTAATCTACCTAGCTAATTGTCCATACATCCAGGTTAATTTTAGTAGTTACAGAAACAAACTCATGAGCCTTTAGACCTGCAGTGCGCAGCAGATAGTGCTGGGGCGAGCGTGCCAGATTCATGCAAAAAAGAGGCGACACATCCTCGTGAGCCTCTTTATTTCCAAGGACAATCAGGCATTAAGACACGGCCCGTCTCCGTGGCGGATTCGTATCCACCGTTCATTCGCCGACCTCAATGCATCACCCGCCGTCCGTCTTATTCCTTGCAGACGCGATCCACGGGCCGGCGGTACCACCATCGACGGCAGTACATTACGTTTTACGTCGGCATTGAATGCGGACGGCGAGATCTGTCCTTGCAATAGTGCTTGCACCAGTTAATCCATCGACGGCCGCCGCCGGCCGGGTAAGCTTGTGTGGATACGTAGTCCCTCGCCGTCCCTCTCTCTGACGATTAATTGCCACTTGACAAAAACACTTTACACATACTGTGTTTGATCGATATCTATTATTATTTTTTTAAAAAAAAATATATATATATAGCAAATTATTCGCTTTATTTATTAAAAAAAATTAATTTAGTTACAAAATTATAGACACAAGCGTTTCAGAGGAAAAAAAAAAAGAAAACAATCAAAGTATATATAAGTAAGAGTGAAAAAGAAAAGAACGGATTAAAGGAGTAAGAAATGGAAAAGTAAGAGCTAGTTATAACGAGGACTCCACCGGCTACTTAGTAACAGTACTTGTCCTAATTAAAGAATGCAAGAGCTGTAGGCGAATGCCTTCTGTATAGGACTAGTAATGAGAGCTTGTATGTTTGTCTTGGAATACAATGTTGTCCTACTCTTTCTAGATCGCCTACCACGTGGCTGAAACAAGGACGAGACCAGACCTCCGGGCTTTTAATTTGTTGCTATAATTAATCTTTATTTTTATTTGCTAGAAAAAACAGAATTTCTATTGAAATGCAAGATGTTAACTTTGTTGGAAGCAAAATAAAAGCTAATTAATTATATATTTTGCAAATGAAGAGAAAAGAAAAAAAAAAAAAAAGGGTCCTTTCAGAAAATATTTTATAAATCCTTTCAAAGACGGGAAAAAAGTTTTTATGCAATATGTTTTATTCTTTCTCAATTCTATTGAGTCGGGTTTGAATTACGGAGACCTACTTAATCAATGTTAATATATTCTTATTAATTAGCATTCAGTTGAAGAAGTAGTATTGATAAATAAAATATATTTAGTCATTCATTATTAACTTTACCATTTCTCCGTGTAAAGTACGTAATACTACATAATTAACAAGTATAAATAGAATATAGGCCTCGTCCGCTTTCGACACAGTCTCCTCATCTCTCCCTCCCTTTCGCTGGAGACGAAGGGAGAGATTTTATGTAAAAGGGGGGGGGGAGTGAGAGTTTGAGAGTTACAATGCTGGGGAAAGGACTGCATCACTGCTTCTCTCGCCTGAAGCGCCCTTCCCACTCTGCTCCTCCCCCAATCCCCAACTCCGAATACACCCCTTCCACCTCCGCCTCCGCCTCCTCCGCCTCCTCCGCCTCCGTCGTCTTCAAGAACTTCAACTCCCTCTACGACCCCACCGCCTCCTCCGACTCCGAAACCCTAACCCTAACCCTGACCACGCTTTCCTCCGCCACCGCCACCGCCACCGCCACCGCGGCCTCATCATCATCATCGTCCTCCCTCTCCCTCTCCCTCTCGCTCTCCGCCGCCGCCGAGGAGGGCCCGGCCCCCGCCCATTCCCCGTCGCCGTCCCCCTCGGAGCGCGACCTCTCCACGGCGATCGCCTCGCGCCGCTTCTTCCCGGCGTCCCCCGGGCGGTCGAAGTCGATCGTGGACTCGGCGGCCGTGGCCGTGGTCGGGGTCGGGACGGGGGTGGCGGTGCCGACCTACTCGCCGGATCCGTACGGGGACTTCCGGCGCTCGATGGAGGAGATGGTGGCGGCGCTGGGGCTCGACGCGGCGGCGCGCCGCACCCACCTCCACGAGCTCCTCCTCTGCTACCTCGCCCTCAACAGCAAGCGCACCCACAAGTACATCATCGGCGCCTTCGCCGACCTCCTCCTCGGCCTCGCCCCCGCCGCCGCCGCCTCCGAGGAGTGCCTCGGTTAGGGTTCGCAGCGATGTAGGCTTGTTTTGCGCCGCCGCGGCGGTAAGCCGGTAACCGGTGAGGAAAAGGGCACAAAAGTGGTTTTTTGGACGTTGTTTGCCGGACGGATATATGTGACAGTGCCTTTTTGTACTAAATTAATAAATGTGTTAGTACGTAAATACATATTGCCATCTTTAATACACTCGAAATGGGTCATCTCTTTTTTTCTTTCTGTTTCCTTAACTTATTTATTTATTTATTTTTATCTAATTTGCCTTTTCTCGTTGCGCCCACCATTGGATTTAGTTAAGATGTTACCTCAGAGTACGTAGTGTTAAGCCTTAAAATGTATCATTAAATAAATAATAATCCGACCGTGGATGGCATTGTAATTAGAGAGCAACTAAAGCCACTTCTGAGAGGAGGTAGCTAGTCCCCCCGTCGTGGATGAGAAAGTTAATTTCTATGTTTCAGTTATTTCTCACACAAAGAATAATAATATTGGATAAAAAAATCTTCTACGTACATAGCACATAAGTATAATAATTAATAAAAAATTTTAAAACATGCATTATTTTACTGTAAAATCACTGTGCTATTCTTAGATTAGATTCTTTATCATCTATATGGCACAAAGATTTGACCGAGGTCGACATTTCCGTTTTGCCAACAGGGAGCCATTTGGGACCAGTGCGCCAGCTTAGCTGGGGTTCTCTCTACGACGTGTCTGGGTGCACACATGCCATTTGGCGTGCATGGTGCAAACACGTCCAACCGTTAACGAGCAGTGAAATTATTTTTATGCCGAAAAATTTTATACATATATGCACATGATTGCCAAAAAAAAAGGATACATGTCATCCAATAGAATTTTGATCAAATAAAATATTTACATAAAATAATTGCCTCAGTGAAAATATCTTCATATATGTGTGTAAGCGAGCAGTTCATACAATTTAAACCACTCCAATTTAATTAAGATATAAATTCGATGATCCCATAAAAAACTGAAAAAAGAAAATCTCTAGATCTCTCAATATAGAATATAGTTGTGTCTCTCATTAAGAATACCAAACAGCCCCAAGTAGTAGTAGTAGTGGACACATCTCTATCTCTTTAGTGGTGGTGATAGGAATGGAGAAGTGGAACACATCGATCTTCTTCTGTAGTGGAAGCAGTGTGGAAACACGGCCGCAGGGAAAGATAAAATCAAAGTGGGTAAAGTAGGTCAGAGTGGATTCGCACAGGACCACCACTACTTGAATTACCAGTCCCGTTCAGGGATAGATAGATAGAAAAGAGCACTCGTTGAGAAAGTGAAAGATCAGTCCTCACGAGTTACAGCAGAACGATTCAGCAACGGAGCGGACGGATAGCTACTCGCTCAGTTCAACATATATCCCACTTTAGATGCATGTTTAGCGATTCTTACAATGGGATCTTTTCTTTTCTTTTCTTTTCCCACTGAGTAAAGATGCTTACTTGAGATTCCTAAAAAAGCTAAGTAAATGTAATGAGTGATGCACGCAAGGAAGTGGTATTGATTTTTGGCAGTGGCTTCATCAGCGAGACAGACAGATAAAACATATGACTCATTAAAGTATCCGCAGCTCATCTACTGAGCCTCCTACAGCTCATCGATCACCCTCTTGTTTTTGATAAGTACAACCTCTCGTCCTCATTACAAGTGTCAAAGAGTTTAAATTTTACACACTAAAATCTAAGGGTAGATAAAATTTTCTTGGGTTTTAATAAAATCAGAAAAAATTACATAACAAGCAGAAAAATATGAAACCATAGGAATTTTATGGATTATACACACACCTATCCTGTAGGTGAATGTGGAGCATTGCTTGTTATTTTTTTATCAATATTTATTTGCTGAGCGGTTTAGCTAGAAAACATTGCTACCTGAGTGCCCCCAAATCTAAAGCTAAATCTAGCTGTTGTCTTAGTTGCGCCAGAGTCCGAGCTTAGTCACACATAAGACAAAGGGCAAAGGAGTGCAGAAAATTATTATCGCATAGCTCCTGCAAAAGTTAAAAGGGTTGGAGGGTTACGAATTATTCAAATGCGAACTTGGAATCTGAAGAATAAAAAATTATATATATATAATTATAAAAAAGGCATTTCCGTTTACGCCATGTTGGCATCTTCCCACGCTATTCTGATAACGTTTCTAGTACAGTTTGGAACTGACAAAGCAGATTTGCAACTTGAATTTCAAACAACAATCGGGATCACAACGATAGTTCAACTAAAACAAACCATCATGAAAAGATGTGACAAAACAGATTTGCAACTCGAATTTCAATCAATGATCAGGATTACAAACGATAGTTCAACTAAAACAGACCACTACAAAAAGATGGCACCCGCTGCTTCAGTTATACTATTTTAATTCTAACTCTCTCAGAAAACAGGATGCTTTATAACGCGCAAAGTTGGAACATTATATGGCGAGGACAAACAGAGAGTTAACAAAGCTCGATTACAAATGACACAATTAATTTAGGACAATGGTATAGGATAGCATCGGATGGCAGGATGATCTGGCCCATCACAACTATGGGACATCAGCAAGTGGAAAGATCACTCCAACAGTCATTCTCCAACCACCAACATTTTTAAGCTAAAAAGAGCAATTCTGGTCAGTCACATAAAAGGTAGTTTCCTACCATATAACTATTTGAAGAACCATGACTACTCGTTGGAGAAAAATAAAAAATAAAAAAGGCAAAAAAGATAAAAAGGGGGGGGTGGGGGGGGATGAACCATAGCTAGAGTACCGATAGAGAATTAATACGTTGCTAGGTAAGACTTGAGTACCCCTATGGGCAAAATATGTAGATTAAAACTTAATTTAACCCTATTCCTGCCACACCAAAGGAAACACAAGGGTGCAAGTTTAATGTCTGAAGTAAATAGGAAAAAAAATATATTAGCACCAAACACGTATCATTGAAGGCACTAATCGGACAGGTCAAACTCCCTCTTGCTTTTGACAGAAGCCCTTTTCTTCATATCAAAGTCTACTTTGTCAAGATCTGATGCAGTTGCTAGGTACCCATACAAGATCCTCTTCTTCTCACCAGTCCTTTCATTCAACTTGACCAGCAATGGATTCTTATCATCATCGCCAGAAGGAAGAGTAGCTTGTGCGCGCGACCAACCTCTGCGGCCATGTCCTTCCTTCTCGAAGTATTCTGCGAGGCGCTCGGCCTCCTTTAAGCCAGCTTCAGTGTTAGCAAATTTCACCAGTGTCACCCCCAGGTGCCCTTCCTTCCCATACAGGGACTTGGATTTGCCACCGGGAAAACCTAGATCTGGGAAACAAAGATAAAAACATAGAAGGAATGAAGAACACAACTACTTTGACGTGGAATTAGTCCACGTATTACAATTAACTGCAGCCAACACTATTCCAGTTTCCTTCTCGGTAGTAGATCTCACTATTAATAATCCTTTCCTAACAAGGAGATTCATTGCTACATATCAAAGAAAAACATCAGTATGCCAGATGCTTCAATCTTGCTCACTTCTTTACCACTAGGCAAGAATAAACAAGATCTAGCATGAAAAGACCATGCTAATTTTCCATAGTATTGGGAAAGCAAATTATTGCACTACAAAATTTTAGCTTCAAAAGCAATTGTGTTTACTACTGGTAACTTCTGTGTCTTCTCTGAAGATGAATAGACAACTCCTGAGGCTAAATTAACTGCAGAAAATAAACAGCAACTAGCCCATTTGTACAAGATGAAACTTGTCTCCACTTGGTCCGCAATGTCTACCGGTCGCGTAAAACATCTGAAAATAATGCTTTCTCCATAAACAAGAAAAATCTAACTGATACTGATGACAAACTGTTGGATGAAACAGAGCTATAGAAATTCCTAAGACAAAGCTTAAAAGCTAGCCTGAGGTGACAAAAGGAACTCAAAACATAGAACATGCTAGAAATAAGTTCATAGGAACATAGAAAGATGAGAATTTATTCTTATAGATTGCTGATGTTCCTACCTGAGTACAGAAGAGAAACTAGGACAACTTGAGATGAAATTTAAATAATGTGGACTAGAATGATCCAATTCTGAGGGTCTTAACATAAGTTTAACTGAGTTATAATCAAGTCTAACCAGGTTTGATTTCAGTTTCCCCTCTTTTATTATAACTGGTGCAATTTCCGTCTTTTCCTTAGCTACTTGGTTTTTGGTTTCGAAAATTTCCATCCCAAAGGTAGGGGTTAAATGCCTCCAATAGAAACTCCGGTTCCAAGGTTTTACGCCAGTAAGGCTGGAGATAGCAGGAACAAGTAATGAAGATAAGTGGCCAATGAGGATAGTGCGATTCCACAAACCCAAACCCCACCCCCCCTTCTGACCAAACCAAACCACGGGGAATTGCTCTTAATTGACAGTGTATTGATGCACATTTTAAAGACGAAACACAACTTACCTCTATTTAGACATTCAACTCACAAAAACATCATTTATCTTTAAGAAAACTACCAAGCAATTCGAATCAGGATATCAGTAGCAACAAAGTTATACCAGAAAGCAACTAAATAAGAACATGGCTAAAGAAATTATTCTACACCATCAGAAACATGGATTAACCAACTAAATGTCAGCATCCAAAGTAAAATGTAAAACCATCTAATATTATTTCAATTGTCTTGCAACAATCAGGTTTCTCTACCATAAGATACCATAAGAAACATCACGACAGGTTCGTGACGTCATCACTAACCCAAATTATCTAAGTTGTGGCGATCCCATCACCACTTTTCCACATCTCTCAAAAATAAGAGAGATCACAACGAACTCACAAGTCGTATATGAATCCAAATTCTGTACAGAAACCAATTCTAGACTAAACATCTGAAATCAGGCCATTAAATTCTTAAATTTCCCCTCATATTGCACGGGTGCGTGATCCCATCATTCAATAGTCGTGAACAGCGACGCTTAATCATCACATACAATACAAAAAACTTCTATCAATATCCACTAATGGATATTCAAAAGAGAACAATAATGTCACAGCATTCAGAACAAAAATAAAGCGTAACTATTTGATGTCGCAAAATGGATCCTTTCCCCCCATTTAGCTCGTGCTAGAATAAAGTCCTCTCTATACAATCGACCAGTATTCAACAAAATAAGTAATAAAGAAGATCACAGCATATGCAAGTACAGATAATACATGCAGGTGGCAAAGCCCTACAAATGGCATTCTCTGAACGAAAGAACATTTCGTTCAGCACATCCCTTTTGATTATTCAAAGGTAATGCAGTAATCGGCAGATGAGGGAGGGGTATTATTAGGAGTCTACAATGGTACATGTGGTCTGTAAGTTAATATTTTTAGATAAGATAAATTCCGTAGGTGGAATGCATTATCCTGGAAAATCATGACTGCCAGGAGCCAGCAATGGACCAAAAGCAAAGTAGCAGAAAACGAAGACAAGAAGAAAATACCATGGTGCAGAAGTTATTATTGGATGACCTGTTCGGACATCCAAACAAGCCCTAAATGTGCCGGCCATAACACATTCTAAATAAATGGACTTCTATGGAAAGTATTGCCAAAAAAAAAGATAGGCACCCAGAGGCCAATCCGTTAATAAACAGGGCAGGCTTGGGCTGACTACAGGAGATAAATAGTATCTGAAAGCATTAATTCATCTTGTATGCACATTGCAATAGCAAAACGATAATAATTAAAGAGAGAAATCAAATTACAGGTCCAAAAAGAATTAGAGCTAACTAATCACGCCTTAAACTTGTAACACAATTGGAACACTAATGATTTCCCCATCATGTTTAATGCTAGAGGAAGCCAAGTGAGGCATATAACAAACCCGATTGGCAGGACAACCAATTAATTAAAATCAAGTGATTGAACACTAACAGGGCATGTCAATAATGATCCTAATACATAAATTTTTGTTTGCTGTATAAAAAAGTAACGTAAATGATGTATCACATACCTTTAAGTTTATTATCCATCTCTTTGTTACCCATGCCCTCCATGCGACCATCTTTTCTCCTCCCTAAGTTGGTATTGTGAATGATAACAATTGGTGGCCATAAAATAAGGTCTTCCCTATTTGCCTGGGAATCATCTGGGGATAATAATTGATATGCTTTAGAATTTTCTGGGGCCTTCGCATAGTTCCATCCCATAAGAACACACAATGCCTTGTGCAATCCAAGATGATCAACACGCATGTCTGCATTTTGTGAGTGATATGCATGCATGATAAGTGCATGCACATCTGCAAAGTCTTTAGAAGCCCTGTATCATGCATAGAAAACACATAATAGAACAAGATCAGATCATGCTACAAAAGGAGCAGTAAAACAGGACACTGTTATGCAGCTACACACTTTGCATAAACTACTAACAAAGAGAAAAATATTCCTAGTTTAATGCAATAGAAGATAAAAGACTTGAGGCAAAGAGAAATGGCCTACATTCTTTAATCGACCAATATAAGGATAACAATGGATAACATATAAACAAGAAATAGACATTAGCCTAACAATTGTGTAATTTCCCTAAACTGACAGGAACAAAGAGGTCATGGTCCTCCACTTCTCTAGTCCATTTTTAAAGCGTCAGGGCAGAAATAAATGACTCATGTTGCCATACAATTGAAGACCTAACACAATGTGATATGAAGTACTGGAAACTGTAAATATATACACGGCAATTCACAGAAATTAAAATCTGGTGCTTTCACCCAAAAAAAATTGCCAACCTCCCATTTCAGCTAATGAAGGATATCAAACATCTGTCACATAAGAATGATATTCCTAAAAGCAGCTTTGCTGCAAATCAAGGGTTCTACAAGATAGAAAGATTTCATAGAAACACTCCACCAGTTCACATGTTGCAAGTACAATGCTAGCAAAGAAAGCCGGGAAGAGTGAAAAATTCACAAGCTATTACCCTGACCTTAACTCTCTAAATTTTGTACCCAAATCCTAGCAGACTTAAAATAGGGAAGAAGCTTGCCTTTAAGTTGATAAGTCCGGTTAATGAGTACAGTAACCAAACTGACAGGGTATATTTTAGGCCAATGTAATCTACAAGCAACCCCCAACATTTCTCCATACCAGGGATTGCCGTGCCGCTAGCACAGCCCGTGCCATTGGCAATCTACAAGCAGGCTCCCAAAATTTCTTCATACCAAGAATTGCTGTGACACTAGCATAACCCATGACGCTATGCCAACAGCACGACACGGCATAGCAGGCATGGCAAGTGGCAAGGGGCATGCCAATGTTCGCATGCCCCTTGTGCAAGTGGCACACAACTTACACTTTCGCACGCATTGGCGCGAAATCTATTTATTAAATTATTATGGAAAATTAGTTTTTATAGTATTTTAATATATCTAGTGATTATAAAAATAGTTTATATAGAGTCCGGCTATGGTGCTATTAAAAGCACAAAGCGCTTGGTGCTTGTAAGTTTTCTGCCGTTAGATCTACCGATTTAACCATTTCTACCTGTTAGATCATATTATTCAACCAACCACCCACTCAACCGTAGGGGACCACTATAATCCTAACTGCACATCTCTTAATCCAAAGGCCGAAACCTACAAGTACCAATGACTTTGTACTTTTAAAAGCATAGGAGCTGAATTCGTTTATATATTATATCTCACAGTATATAACAAAAATAGAGTCATAAACATCATAACTAATAGAATTATTTTATCGATATTAAGAAAGTATATCATGAAACCAAAACCAAAATCATTATTTATAGATCTAAAGGATAAAGGAAATAAGGGGAAATCTATTCATTTTGTTTTCTTTTTTAACTTAAAAATGGTCTTATTATGCGATGGAGCTTACTAATTGCTCCAAGTGCAAGTAGGTTTACAAGATCTACATATTTTAAGTATGAAAAAACATTTATAAAACATTTTGCCTCAAAAAAACTCAAAAAGATTTCAAATACGGTGTTGGCATGACCCTGTGCCACATTATGGCACGCCCTCGGCATGGTATGGCACAGGGTGGCACAAGCAATCCTTGCTCCATACACAGTAGTTAAATCAAAGGAAAAGATAGCCTTTGAATCTGGGATATATTCTTTCTCCGGAATGAAAAATAAGCATATGAGAAAAGGCAAATAAAATGCAAGTCATTGAACAACTTTGAACACAAACAAAGTAAAAAAATCATGTTATATGCATATCAAGATTAGCAACAACTCAAAGTATGGCAAGTTGAATAACTGCCAGCTCGAATTTGCATGAAAGAATTTAATTCTTCCTAAACCAAAGACATCCTGCTAAGGAATAAGTGTCCATGTGAATAATTATTATGGCAAAAAGGGCACAGAGACAAGCAAGGGCCTAGATCATGCAAACTACCACTACAAAGAAAAAGAAATATTTGCTCACTTTTACATACGGAACACTTTCATATGATTTGTTTGACACCAATACATTGAAACTTGCTAAATATAGGAAACCTAGTAAATGTCGGTAATTATAATAGGGAAACACGCAACTTTGACAGTAGACCATGCTCTAAACGAAATTAAATGGAGGGAAAGGATCCATATAGCTGAACCAAGGAGTTCAGTCTGAACTTAGCTGCTTGTACTGTCATATAGCAAAGTATTAACTGAGCAAATACCTATTTCGTTAAAGAGGGGAGATAAGAATGCAAGTCCACTCTCTCAACAGATATAAACTGGAAATGCAATGCAGAATTAATAGCTGAGAATGAGATTTTCGTCAAAGATGCATAGCACAGAACAATCAGAAACTTGCCAATAAAGCCACTTGCTGACTATTGATGGTCAGCACCATTTGCTTTCAAAGCAAATCAAAATTACAAGTCATTGTTACCACATTCACATCAAAAAACCACTCAACAGAAAGTTAGCAAACTCCAAAAGGCAAAAAGAATATATTAAGTAGAAACCCCCTTATTGAGGGTTTGTCTAACATACCAATCAATAGAAAAGCAGGCATAATTAGCTTTACAGCTTCCATAGAAGCAGCTATCTGGTGACAATTAACTACAACATTGGGAAGATATGAAATGAAAAGAGAAATGAGAGAACAAGGTATTCACATCAAATAACCACTCAACAGAAAGTTAGCAAACTCCAAAAGGAAAAATGAATATATTTAGTAGAAACACCCCTATTGAGGATTTGTCTAACATACCAATCAATAGAAAAGTAGGCATAATTAGCTTTACAGCTTCTGTTGAAGCAGCTACCTGGTGACAATTAACTACAACATTGGGAAGATATGAAATGAAAAGAGAAATGAGAGAACAAAGGTAAAGTGAAGAAGGATAGAAGAGAGAGAGACTTATGAATAAGATGAGAAGCTGCTATCCTCTACTGTAGCCTCTGCCAAAGCAACAAGGAGAGAGAAATGTTTGTGGGTGTGTTTGTATACAGGGAGAGAGAGAGAGAGAGAGAGAGAGAGAGAGGGAACTGGCTGGTGCCTTTCCGCCATCATCGATGCCCCTCTACATTCCCCAAAGTGCACACATAAAGGAAGAAAGGGAGGAGTCGCGGAGGAAAAGATAGAGCTTTTGGAGGCTATGCCAAGACCATTAAGGAGACCATTGCCCCAAAGGTGCCGAGGCTGCCGTCAATGTCAACTAGTGCCCCATCCAATGTTGGTACCGCCCCTCCTACTCAACCAAAAAGCCCCCCATTGAAACTCATGTAACTCCAAATGTTAGATCTACGACTACAATATAGCTCCAACTTCGGCATGTGGAACTGGAGCCAACACCTTACGACAGTTAGTTAATTATTACCTACTACAAAAACAGCATGTAAATAATTAACAAACATTTGGATGCTTCACTGCACCTGCAAGGTGACATCAAGATTCAAATCTAGAAGTAGACTTGTAGATAACAAAATAATACCTAGCATCTAGATTTCTAGATAACAACCATGCTGCTTGATTTAGATGTGACACAGGCAAAGTTACAGCAAGGCTGATGTTTTTACATCGCTTGAACATCAAAGAACAATAGCCTGTCCAAATCCATGAACAATCATCTATTACCGGCTATCTAGAAATTTTATGCAAATTTCCAGTTGCAATAACAATGGATTTACAAAGTGTTTCTCTTTCCACGGAGTTGCTTTTGGTTAGCTACCAATTGACTTAGTTTTAGCAACCTACCTGACAGCTCAGCAAGCTTCACTTAACTGGTCAAAAGGATCGTTATTGGACCATGCCAAATGCCAATTTTGCAGCACCCCAAGAATGAAAATTCAAAACATATGAAGTTCTCTTAACGACCACATCTCACAAGTCATAAAATACTTACAAGCATATTACTTCAAAAGTTGTTTAAAGTGAAGACAGGCATCAAGTTCTCTGATTCATATAGGTATTTATAGCTCTAACTACAAGATACATCTGGATGTTTCCAAATGCTGAAACAAACAAGACTTATAAGACTTCTAGCAATGATAAAATACCAGATTTATGGGACACGATCAAACCAAATCACATCTCATCAAAAATTTTCACAAAGACTATTTGCAGAGAGTAAATGGGCAGAAGTATGTAATAAGGAGATCAGCATATGGTGCAACCCTTCTGGGTTAAGGGAAACCCTTTTAAAACCCATAATATCATTAAACTACTATAACCTGAAATGTTCATGTCCTGCAACCAAGAGAAAGAAACCATATTTTGTAAAATGCACCTCAGCAAAAGGCACTAAATACACTCCATGACTAAAATCATCTCAAATGACTCAAGGAGTGATTGTAACTGTACATAAAGCAACAGACAAACAAGCATGTATTGAGGAGCCATGCGTCTGCGAGCATGGTATATGTTGTAGACATTCAGGTTGTGCCGCCCATGCCCATGGAAAGTGGCCGTGAAGGACCAAAGCAAGTGCCCATAACAAATGGGAAATATTTATGTTGCAATGGTGCTGTCATACATACCAACATCTTAATTCTGCTAGCTCCTTGGTTTAAACATCCAAAAATGACAGTACCTTGTTCTGGTTACACTTATTTGGATGGAATAATGGCAATTGGATTCAAGAAATGGAAGAATTTTATCTAAAGATAGACCTGCAATGATTAGGGCAAATTATTATAAGGAGGACTGCAAACAACATCATGCTTCCTGCAATAAAAATAACCTACAGGAAATAATTTACCTATCATACATATAAACCAAACACCAAGAAATCATGCACCAACCAACTCAATAACTTCTTTGTTACCAAGCAATCTCATATATGTCATCTTTAACAATGAACCCCATTGGAACCCCATTGCACTTGGCATACCAAAAGAAACCTAAGGAACCATAAGAACTATCAACTCCTTACTCCCTCCGCAACAGGAAGGAGTCATAGGTTTTATCAAAAGATGAGACAAAAGATAGTAGATGCAGTAAAAGTAAAGCAGCATTTGCTTCATCAGGAAATAATTACTATTGCATACAATTAATATTACCAGAAAAGACAAAAGATATTAGATAGGTGAAGGTTTTGCGCATTAAAAGGCCACAGGATTACATAATCATCCCACAAGAATAAAAGAAATCGGAGAAAATTAGTACCATCGGCGCGAATTTGCGCTGTAAGGAAAAATACAACAAACAGCCAAAGAAGAAAAAAAAAAAATCGAGGACAGCAGAACAAAAAAGCAAAGAGCAAAGATGGGAAGAAAAAAAGAATATACTAACCAAATCTAATGAAAAAGGACTATCAAATGCCATCAATATGCAGAACGACTTATAGTAGCTGAACTTAATGATTAAATGCACCAACGAAACAAGGAAACTAATCTACGTAGCACGGAATGAGAACAACTGCAAACCTCTGGCGCAAATAGAATAGCAGGACTCCTGCATCAGTTTATCAAGAGAGTTATATAGACGACCGAGTTATGTAAACAAGTCACAACAAAATCTCGATAAGAAAAAGAAAAGGAACAAGCATGCATTGCGATAGCGGTAGTTAAATAAAATGAAAACTTCCAAACGTAAGCAAACCTGCCACAAGCAATGCACTTCAAAGGCTCATTCTTGCCGTTCTCCAAATAATTCTTCTTCTGTGAGAAGCTTTCATTGATAGTCTTCGAGAACTTGAGGAATGCCCTCTTCAAAGCCTGCTTATCCACATCCAAGGGAACTGCAGGCGCATCATCAACCCGAGCGCTCCGCGAGGGCAACCCCTCGTAGCCTCCGGCGCCCAACTTTGCATGCTTCGACGACCTGAGATCATCTCGCTCCCCGCCCACCCCGGGAGGGAGCCCGGGAGGGTTTCCACCGGCGCCCCCGTACAGCAGCACGTGCCTCCTGCTCCACGCCAGCTCGTCGTCCTCCCCGTACTTCCTCTTCAGCGAGGATGGCCCGCTCTCGGAAGGGCCCCGAGGGCCGTCGAGCCCCAGAGACGCCCAGTAGTCGTTCTGCGGCCCGGATCCACGGCCGAAGCGCGGGTCGCGCAGGTGGTCCTCGGGGCTGAATCGCCCTCCAGGGGGCGGGGGATAGTGCCGGTCGAACCCTAACCCCACGCCTGGCTCCGGGCCGTGGCCGAAGCCGGGGCGGGCAATTGGGGGGCGGTAGGGGAACATTTTATCGGCGGCGGCGGCGGCGGCGGCGGCCGGCGGCGGATCCGGTGGGAGGGCGAAGTAGGAGCGGACGCTGCCGTCGGCGAGCACGATGGTGCGGCGCTCGAGGTTGTGGAAGCCGTACGGAGGCGGGGGCGGCGGGACGGCGGCGGGGTCGGGGAGGTGGAAGGGGGGCCCCGCCGAGTGGGGAGACCGGAGGTTGCCGGAGACGGGTGTCGGCGCCGCCGGCTTCTCCTTGGGATTGGGTGTTGCGGCGGCGGCGGCGGCGGCGGCGGCGGATGAGGGGCCCGAGGGCTCGTCCTTGGGCTTCAGGGGCTTGGAATCGGAGCCTGAAGGGCGGCGGTCGGAGGGCGGCTTATCGTTGGGCTCCCACCGAGATTTGCGGTTGCCGGAGGCGGCGGAGGGGCCGCCGCCGGCGCCGGAGCCTAAGGAAGAGGGAGCCTTCTGGGAAGAGCCCTTCCCTGATGATGATGCCTTGGGGTTTTTCATGGTGGGAGGGTGACTGGGGCTGCAGGGATTAGGGATTGGAGCTACCATAATAAAGGGGCAGGAGGCGATTGTTTTTGGATGGAACTCGTTGGGCCGTCGGAGTAACAGTGCTCTCGTTGGAACAGGCTACGCAACACAACAGATGCTCCGGCCCAGCCTGGCCCATTGTTGTTTTGTGGCCCGGGTTCTCATCACCTCGTGATATACGCGAGAAAAGAAAACCTAGCCGTCCGATTCGCCCCGAGTCTCGGAACTGAAGGCTCGTTACTTTAGTTGCGAAAATAAGGAACAGATATTCTGATTTGATATATATATGTCATTTGTCTACGAATTAGTTGCTGACTTATTGTGCTGCAACAATTATTGTGGTAAGCTATTCCATTTTATAGGAATTGATTTGACCGAAGATAAATTCTTTTGTTTTAAATATCATGTAATTATATTGACTTCATGTTTTGGTTTCAACCTTAGTCGCATAACACAAATAGGAATTGAACAGGACACTTAGGTACGCTGGAGTAATAATACCCAATTAAAGATTCAATCAATTCATTATATAGTGTGATTAACTAAATGTGTTACTGTAAAGAATATGTTTTACAGGCTTCGACTAATATTGGCTGCTCCTTCTTGAGGTGAATTCAGAATCATGTGTTGCCCTTGTGTACCATCCCGGCTCTCGTTTCTCTTTTTCCGTTTCCTTTCTCTTTTTCTGTTTTCTTTTGTTAGTTTTCGGATTCTCCAAATTCAATGCAACCTCTAATAAATTTTTTTAATGAAAGAAAAAATAGAATCGAATCATTTTCGCTTAGAAAACATACAAATGTAAAGAAAAGATATGAAAAAGAAAGAACCATACAAATTCAAAGAAATTCAAGGCAAAATACATCGCGGCCTACCAATTTCAGTTGGAACCTCTTCCGCAGTCTCATGTTCTTTCATTTTTCCGATTCTTCTCTTCCTCTTGCGCATTGCTTCTTTCAATTTCGGAGCTTAGCTGATGTAGCCGCTAAGAGAGGGAGAGAGGGGAGGAGGGTGGAGGAGAGAGAAAGAGAGAGATGAGTAACAGAGAGAGAGAGAGGAACGTGAATGTGGGAGGGAAAAGAGTTGGCTGATGGTAAAATAAAAAAGAGCTTAACTACAAGGAGGCAAACTGAAGTTTACCTAAATATAACTATTATAAGTTTGAATTTATAGCAGATTTTTTTGGGGAACTTACAACTTGTTTCAGGTAGATAGATTTTCCTTCTCTTTTTCTTTTCTCTTTTCTTGTTGCTTTCGAAATACAAAATTTGGTTTAGTACATTCTTAACACCACTGGCAAAAAGACCAAAAACAATCTTCACACTGCTTAAAGTATATAATAACAATGTAACATAGCCAAAGTCAGCACTACTCACGCAATGATCCAACAAAAGTGAGAAGCCATTCAATAACAAGATATTTATCATTAGAAACTGCATATTTTGTGCTTACTTTGTTTGCTTTATGGAGAGAAAATATACGGAGAATATTCTACCAGAAAGATTATATGTTACCAACGTCAACCCCAACGTCAACCCCAACGTCAGCAGAATAAATACCCTGAGGTATTATACAGAAGTGTGAATGAAATCATGTACATCAAACCAAATAGAAAAGCATCTATTTCAACCAATGGATGCATCTAAGCATCCAAACCAAAACCCATGTTTTTTGGTCTGCAAGATCAACAAGTTTTAACGATTTTCCTAAAACATGAGCCATTTGAGATAGGAACTTAGTTGACATCAGCTGTAGATGCCTCTACAGAAGTCTCTGCAGGTTGCTGAAGAGGTTCTAAAGAATCTACGATGTCTCGCATAAGAGGCCGTGCTTTTGGGTTACGGCTAAGGCAGTGGTAAGCCAGCATGGCCGTCTTGTGGACGGCTTTAACAGGATAGTCGCCTTCAAGCCTAGCATCCACGATGCTCAACACTTTCTTTTTTTGGGTCAGCAATGGGAAGGCCCAGTCTGCGAGTGTCTGCTCGCGAACCGGCCGGGACTTGTCCAACGATTTTCTGCCCGTGAGTAGTTCAAGGAGGACGACTCCGTAACTATAAACATCACTCATCGCAGTCAGATGCCCTACATGGAGGAAGTGAAAAAAGTTATCAGATCAGATATAACGTCCATCCGTGTCTTAGCATTCTAGTAATCTAAATGGCGATAATGTCTTATTACAAGCAGCAAATTTCTGTCAAGTCATCATAGTTGCTATGTTATTGTTTCAAAGAGAGGGATATACTCGCAATCTAGCATGTTCCTCACCAGAATTTATTTTATTTTCGTACAGCTACTCACGGATTTAGCTTTGATAAATTAAGAAATCTTGTTTCTAAAATTTTTATGTTGATACTTCATTTACCAATTTGCTTGTCCAAGTAGCATCAGGAATTAAAAATAGAATCCTCACAGTTTGCTTGCTTTTTGAATGGTACAAGAACTATAATCAACGTAACAAATGAAGCATATGCCAAGCTCAAGACCTTCCTTTGTGTGTATGTGTGTGTGTGTGTCAAAAGTTCACTGCTACACAAGTCACATGTTATTTTTTGTCTCAACAGACCACTTCAAAAATATTTTTTTAACAGCAACCTCTAATGGAACTTCAAATTTTAAATAACACAAATTACATCTATCAGCAATATCTAACTGAACTAAACCTGTACAGAACTGTACCTCTTTAGGCCATTCCATAACCCAAAAACTCAAAAGACACAGAAATTCTAAACTAGAGAATACACAAGCATATACACTACCTGTCATGATGTATTCTGGGGCTGCGTACCCATAAGTTCCCATAATGCGCGTAGAAACATGAGATTTATCACCTACTGGCCCATCTTTTGCAAGCCCAAAATCAGAGAGTTTTGCATTGTAATCCTATAAATGTTACCAAAGAATAAGAGAAATTGCAACAAGAGTACTGCAGGATACGAAGTGCGAAATGATCTAAACAAAGATAAGTTCAAAATGTTGCAATAAGTGCTTAAAGAGAAATGCAATTATAGCTACAGCACAATCATTGCATCTACAACGAAACCATTAAAACCACGATAGTTTTTGTGGGGACGAAATTAAAGAGTGTTGCTTACAATGGTGAAACTGTGAAAGCAAAAGAATACCATAAGAATTATTTACAAATCGATGGAATAGAAGGTACAAAGTATTTATGATTTAATAAATGACTTCACCCATTTAATGGGGATAACCATTTCTTTGATGCACTAACAGAGCTTCTGAAAGGTTGCCAGAAATTTCCTTTTAGTTTCTTCCATACATGAATGGAACCAAGGTTTTAAGTGCCCGTCAGCACGGGCCGTATCCACCGTGCCAACAAAATACCGGCACGATACAAACCCCGTGCCGATAGCACAGCTCAAAACCCTCTATTCTTTAAAGTAGTAAGTAATTTCCTCAATAAAGTTCAAAAGATGCGATAAAAAGACATAATAAATAGCTAGAATATTTTGTTGCTAAAGAAAATAAATATTTCATGCTATTATGTGTCGGCACATAAGAATTTTTTTTACCGGCACGCATCGGCACGGCTCGGCACGCACCGTGCCGTACCGTGCCGGCAAGTTTCCGGCACGATCCCGTGCCACGGCACTTAAATCCTTGAATGGAACGCAAGATGAAGCAACTTTTGACCTTATGCTATGCATTTACATATACATTCCAAGTACTTTTTGTGGGAAAAAGATGAGACACTGGTTTCTTTAGAGGTTTACCTCCACGACAACACCAATATGAGCTAGTCAACAAATAGATACTTCTAAGGTCTAAATGACCAAATAAGCAGCAAACAACATATAGACACAATGCATGGTATTGAACAAAAGAAGAGCCACGAAAAAAAGTTGTTATCCATAGTTATGGGACTTAGTCGAAGACATCAAAACATTTAAAGGTAGCTACAGCGTACTAACCTCGTCTAGCAAAATATTTGATGTTTTAAAATCTCGGTATATTACTGGCTTTTCAGCTTCATGGAGGAAAGCAAGCCCTTTTGCAGCGCCAAATGCAATCTTCATTCTTGTGGACCATGGAAGCGGAAGCAACACCCCTACAAGGGAACAAAAAGTAAGGCAATAGAAGATGAATATCATTTAGAGAATCACGGATAAAAGGTTAGTTCCTACATTGACCACAAAATGAATTTCGATGGCAGCATTAAAGCATCTTTTTTTAGTGTGTGTGGAATGCTAGCATTTAAGCATCCTAGTTACATATTAAGAAAACAATGTAATCGTAAGGCACAACAATTCGAAAATGTTAACTAATTACATCAATTTGAAAAAATTAGTGAAACAGCTAGCTAGTATGGTAACATAAGAAATTTTTACTAACAACAACAAAAAGAATCACACAATTCGAGTAGAATGATCATTGTAGTTTCACAGCATATGCACTTTAAACCATTCCAAAAGAAATTAATCTACTTAAAGCAACAACTAGCAAGTGCAGACAAGAGAAATTACTTGAAAACAGTTTTGATTCCACGCTACCCCGAGGCATGAACTCATATATTAAAACTCGGTGCTCATCTTCGCAACAGTATCCGACCAGTTTCACCAAATTCGGATGCGAAAGTTGCCCAAGGAATATAACCTCAGCCTACAGATATCAAAAATATCTCATAACTAATAAATAGCTGCCTGCTACTAACTAAAATAAGCAGATAAATAAAGCATATATATATATATATATATATAGAGAGAGAGAGAGAGAGAGACAGAGAGAGAGAGAGAGAATGTAATTTAGCAAAGGAAAGTTATATACCAGCCACTCCCTGTGACCCTGAAAACTATTATCACCATCATGAACCTTCACAGCAACTTGCAGAGGTTGAAATCCCTCCCTAAGATCTTCAGTGATATATCCTTTATAAACACTTCCAAATCCCCCTCCACCCAAGACATAATCCTGCCTAAAATTCCCTGTAATTGTCTTGAGTTCTTCAAATGTGAATGCAATCAGAGGATTCGTGGCCGAATCTCGTCGCAAGTCCTCGACTTCTTTTGGGTTCGAGGGCAGTCTGCTGCCTTCTTTTAACCCCTCCTTCGCTGAAGGGCTCCGGACTTTCGGAGATTCTATTGCCAGCAAGTTTCATTTCAGAGTAATATAACCGCAATAAATATGTAAAGTGCATAGAACTTCTCTGGGCATATGTTGTTATGATCAACAACTAATGTGGAAAGAGATTCTGAGTTTGAAATATCCTTGCAAATATTTGATTAATCAGCATAGCTTGAGAATCTTGGGACAAACTACTAATCTCACAGGCCAACACTAAACAATTTTTAATTTGAAAGTAATGAGGTGAAAAAAAAAAAAAGGTTTCTTTCTTGTTGCCTTGTGAGACAAAGATGGAATACATTAAAGAAAAGTAACTGTTCCTTTTAATGTATTTTAATAATTCCCTTACTATAATGGAATCTTAACCAAAAAGCATGGTTTTGATCTTCAGTAAAAAAAAAAAAAAAGAAAAAAAGAAAAGAGTTCCGAAATTCTGTATCTTTTTTTTCCCCCAAACTGATTACCCAACAAACATGCATCAAAAAGAACATGAAGAGGATTCCTAAAGCAAAATATGTAATAATCCAATAATAATAACATAAGAATTTCGGTAATCCAAGTGCAGAGAGAGAGAGAAGAAAACAGAAACCAATATCAAAAGCAATTAAACACCGATTCGAACTCGGAAGAGCATTAAAATTACCAGATTTTGCATTGGAAGATACTCTGTGGATGGAAGAGTTCCCCCTAAACCAACAATTACCCATTAATGACACCCCTCTTAGTTAGTAGAAGAACGCCCCAGACCCACACCCAAACCTCTCAGAAGGATACCATCTCCTCCACCGAAACAGCCTCACGCGCATGAGGGAGGGGTTTGTGTTGGGTTTGATGTTTGACACAGCAACAGCAAAAGCAATGTTAAAGCTGCAGGAAAGGAGAGAGGAAATATCTATCTATCTCTCTCTCTCTCTCTCTCTCTTTTCCCACTTATGGGAGCGTTGAATGAGACATGGTGTTGTTACCTGTTACTGTGACCAGAGATGTCAGATGGAGGGATAGGTGGTATTGAGGAGTAAATACGGTTGGCCGTTCAAACCCGAGTGGGTGGTTTTTTCTTATTTTCCACGAGTGGGACCAAAAACTGAAAGAAACAAAATATGTTTTAAAATTCCTCTCTCCTCCATTGTTTTTTTCCTTCCCTTTTCTTTTCTTTTCTTTTCTTTTCTTTTGTTTAGAATGTACGGAGATGCCCTCAATTATACGCATCTTTTTATTTTTTTTTCTTGATATTTCTTCTGCCCATTTGATTTTTTTTGACATGAGTAATTTTATCAAATTTTATATCCAAAATTTTATTACATTTAAAAGTAATTTTATCAAATTTAATAGTTATAATAATTACTCCCTAATAAATAAATAATTTAATTTAATTTAATTTAATTTAATTTATTGCCAACAAATGATAACTAGTAATTAATAATAAAAGTATTAAATTTGCTAGAATACTTTAGCTTAATTAATTTATTGAAGGGTTATTTGATTTTTTTTTTCTTTTTTTTTACCTTATTACTATTTTGGTTGCGCCACACAAATGAGATAAGATAAAGATAACTGTAAAAATTAGGTGGAAAGTTCGACGAGAATCGACCCCTTCTCGTGCGTTACCCCTCGCGCTGGGTTCCACGAGAGTGAAGATATTATTATATAAAAACAAATAAGAATAATCGAATGACCAGAAAAAAAAAAAAAACAAAAAACAAAAAAACAAAATGTAACGCTCGAGCGGGAACCGGGAAGCACGAAGTAGCTATCAGGAAAATGTAGCCCACCAATATTCACTTTTGCGTGAGACTAGAGAGCACCTTTTTCTATACTCTCTCGCTGATCTTCTACTATTGCTTGAGTCTCACTTCAATTTTTTTTGTTTTTCTTCTTCGTTTTTTATTTTGCGGTGCTTTGGGTGCGTGGTGGTCTCACCACGTACGGACGTGTTTATCTCAGGGTTGGGTTGGGTTGGGTTGGGTGGGAATGGAATGATGGGTTTTTCTTGAGCTATCAAATTAAGGATTGAGAAGTGGTGTTGGTGGTGGTGGTGGTGGTGGTGGTGGCCCAGAGGCATATTGCAATCCATAGTGGAGGTGGAGGTGGAGGTGGAGGTGGAGTGGGGATGGTGATGTAGCGGAGGGAGAGGACGTGGTGGTGGTGGTGGTGGTGGAGAGATCATGGACCTGAGTCAAACGGGAGATAGAGTAGTGCCAGGACCCAGGAGTGCTTTTTCTCAACTGATCGTAGGAGTCACTTCTCGAGTGGGTGAAGTGCCACACATCTCTCTCTCTCTCTCTCTCTCTCTCTCTCTCACACACACACTCTCTCTCTTTTTTAAAGTGAGCATTTAATTATGTGTACCATACATAGTAGGTTGAGGGTCATACCATCCAACCTCTTGTGTCCATGAAACTAAGAAGTGATCCTCTAGCATAGCAATGCTTGCATTATATTGATGCGGACTTAATCCTGTCTGAGGCTAGCTGTTGTTCTATCACTCTTTTAGCTGCCAGACTTGAATGTGGTTGCTGAGTGACAATCCATTATCAATCTTTAGTAAAATTTTCAATCTTTGGTAGATAATTTAGATTCATTATCATTCACTTGAATTTACATTTTATAGCCCCCTGCTTAACTAGTCTACTGCTAGTAACTGCACGGTTGCTTCGTTGACTACTTAAAATTAAAATATCTGACCCGAATATCTGCAGATGCAAGTTAATTAATTAATTAAGCCATTCTTTAGCAGCCTAACCTTGTCGATTCTGATCGATTGGAGATCAAAACAAACAATTGATTTGCACATTTGTTAGTTTTTATGTACAGCCTCCCTTTGATAGAATTTCTCCCCGCTTCCTCCAAACTTTGAAAAAGGATAATAGCCAGGCTATTGTTCACTATTTTCAGACACGGGTTAATAGTTTAACCAAACTTAGTGAGTGGACTAATACATGCGTGTATATTTAAAAAGAAAAATGCTTCTTGTACACCCCAAAAAGGAGTGTGCATTTTACACCCGCAATTTTAGAATTCATAAAAATCGTATTAATTTTTAGTAAAATTTTAAAAAATTGATATAATAAAGAATAACTTTAGAATTAAGTAGGTGTATAAATATACACTCTACTCTGTACCTATAGCATTGCTTTAAAAAGATATATATGCTATACGTGAATAACGTCTTAATCTCGAATTGGGCTGAGCACATTAATTTGTTGGTCTTCTCCCACCTTGTTGAGAGATACCACTTTTGAAGCTTCCGATAGTGCTTCTGAAGAATTCGATTGATGATTGATGGATAGCAAATTAAAATGAATAAATAAATAGGAATTGATTGATATGATTCTGGAATAAGGGCTAGGTGCGATAGGGATATCTTTAAGCTTTGTTTGGAAATTTATATTATTCAGTGATATTTGTTTAGTATAATTTTTTTATTATAATTAAAAATGAGGAGTGTGTCGACACTTAAAATGAAAAAAATCATATTCGACTTTAAAATCATATTTTTGAAATATAATAAATTACACAGTATAATACAATTCTATAATGAATGTTAAGACCTTTTAAAAAGCAAAAAAATTAACATCTACTTTCCACAGATATATACAAAAAAAACTTCACACCGAATAAATTATTATTGGACAAACTTATTTCGACATCCAAACGAGGTCTTAATATTATCCAGCTTTAAATATTGTTGTATTAAATCATAGATATGTACGACTTTATTCTTTCTTAGAACTTTTCTTATTTTCACAACATATGGTCGACTTTATTTTTTTTTGGAATTTTTTATAGAAGAAAACTTCAAGCACGCTATGCTCTTCGTTTATTTTATTTAAAAATAAATTTAACTGAAAATATAAATCAACTAGGATTTGAACTTTGGACCTCCGATATCAATCACTAAGTTCTTTGTCACATGCTTTAGGAACAATGGTGAAAATTTATAGCATTAACTCATGAGAAGACAAATAGATGAATAATTCGCTACAGACCACAAAAATTGCGGGTTTCCCAAAATTTGTCTGATCAAATTAAAGTCATCTTCGAATTGTTGGGTGCATTTCACTTGAATTCCACAGTTTTCATGCTTTGGTAACGCTGGTGGTAGTACTAATTTTTCTTTTCTTTTTTTTTTTCTTTTTTTTTTTCTGATAAAAGGATATAGTGCTTGTTTTTCACATTGTCAAAAAGATGCCCTAGCTAGTTGTAGTGTGAACTACGCCACATAGGGCTCGTTTGTTTTATTGTTTATCTTTAATTAATTTTTAGACTAGAAATGTCTTTTACCTATTTCTCAACAAAAAAAAAGAAATGTCTTTTACCTATAAAACTAAAGTCTTCGTAAAAATTATTTTTTATCGCTATTTATTTGATAAAAAATAAATGATTTTCGAATTGCAGCTTTTTCACTTTTTGTGTGCATTATTATCAAAAATTTCCATCCAAACATACAGCAGGGACAAAAAAAAAAAAAAAATACAAATAATTATTTTATTTTATTTTCTGTAGTTAGCTTTGCCACCCTCCAGGACGAAGTTAATTATAATGATTTGGAAAAGTCTAAGTTAAGGTTGAACTTATTTTATAGTGAATTCTACAATAAAAGTGAACATTCGAATCCAAAAGCTTACTTCATCTTTCTGTACTTTCACTAAAATAATTAGTTCCGTAGGGAGTAAAAAATTATATGATGATTAAAAATAAATTTAGCTAGAAATATGAATTAATTAGGATTCGAAATTAGGTCTCGCGTACCACCAACCAAATCTTTTGTCACTTGTTCTAGAGACGGTCGGTATAATGCAATCATGTTGCGACTAAACAATATGCGATTGTTCTTGTCCACTTTTGCCATCCTTAATGTTAGTTACCATGCCTTTGTAAAGAAAAAGAGAAATTACATGTATGAAAGCAAAAGCTTATTAAAGTTTCTGATAGCCTTTGATCATGACAAACCTTTTTACACTCAGCATTCCCACGAACGGAGCATACAAAGGAGAAGGGATTTGAGATTCCACTTTGGTGTTCCTACTTGTCCGATCCTGAAGAGCCCTAAAGATGACCTAACCTGATGGTGACATTGAACTGTATATAGCCCACCACTTTTGGCGTGCCTCTTGTGTATCTTGATTCTCTTGTCATATAAGGTGCTTCAACAGTGCTCGGGATAACTGGGCATTTTTGACGTGGCGCTTGAGCACCACAAACCTTTTATATAGCCGTTCATGGGATTAGATAAGCCTACATGGATTATATAAATAAATATACTATATTTTGTACTAGATAATAAGATAAACCCTACATGACAAGGATAAATTTGCTGCAAATAGCATTGTATCGACCGATGATGTTTCGTCTTGTAACAAAGGAATGACCATACGGGTGATTTTTTTTTTTTCCTTTTTGAGAGAAAGACTCGGTCATTGGTGACTTGGTCATTGGTTTTTACGTGCAAGACTTGGTATTTGGCTTAAGAAATCATGACTCCTCTATCTAAGTTCGAGTTTCATAAACTCGAGCAAATTTTTTTGTGCTCTCTAGTGTATGTCCCACATGAATTTCCTACCTCGCAAAAGAAAAGTTTTATAAGCTACGAAAAAAGGAAAGGCAAATAGGAACAAACAGAGTTAACTTTCGAATGTTTTACATTGCATCATTATTTATGTAGTAAAATGGTCAACGATCAATGTAATGAATACAATTTTTTTTTGGGCAACATTAAGGTACTGAAGTGCTGCAACTACCTACATATATATGAATAAAATAAACTCATATAATAAACTTAAACATTGTAAGACTACCTAGGCACAAATAATAGAACAGCAACTAGCTAGGAACCAACCGTCTCTAGAGCAAGTGTCAAAGAGCTTGGTGGTTGGTATCCGAAATCCCAAGTTCGAATCCTAGTTGATTGACATTTCCAGCTAAGTTTATTTCTAAATGAAATAAACGAAGCGGGTAGCGTGCTACCTATCTCTCTCCCTCTCAAAAAAAAGAAAAAGAAAAAAAGAACAGCAACTAGGATCTAGGATCTTTTCATTTGACGCGTGGAAAATTAATGAGAAATTAAGTCCATATATAATAATTGACCCTATTCATCAACTCAACTTGATTGACCACTAACAGAAAGATTCTGCTTGACTCCGAACTCTATGAGTGAAAGGGCCGGTAACAGGGAGAGAAGACCTATTGACTTGGTTGTTGCACTCTAGTATGTTACTGGAGGCAATGTTGCATATCATTCCTTACTGACCTGATAAAGAATCGGTCTGAGTCCGTTGAAGACACTTCCCACTCCGAATCCGGCGATAGGAAAACTCACCAAATAAAACTAATTTGAAGACTATAGTCATTTGGATCTTGATTACTCAAAATAAAAGGGAGTTGGAATTTCTGCATTATAACTTGTAAGTGCCTGAAAAAACAGAACCTACTATGATGTCTCATTTGGTATCAGGAACTATCTTACATAATTTTCATGCCATGTAAAATGAAATCTATTCAAATAATACATATACAGTGCATAATATGAAAACCGTTACTATTTTGGATTGTACTTACGCCGGAGACTGGCCAGTTTATGTGACGACTGCTCTATAAGAATTCAGTTTTAGGTTCACATATAACATAGGAGATATATTTGAGATTAATCTGGACAAGTAGCTCACATTATGTTTATGCTTGTTTAATTAGTGTAATACAATAGCAAGCTTTCAAAAAAACATTATCCCAAATGATGTTGGAGAATTCTAGTGAAATCATAGGTTGAATTTTAGTGGAATCCTTAGACCATCACAGCCGCCGCTATCAGATCCCAATACAGAAACTATGTAATGATTAAATGGTTACGTAACAATTTACTAGTGTTCCTACATTCATTCCATGCTATGTAAGAAGCATTACATACTAGTTAGTGAAAATTTAAGGTGAGACCTATCAGTATAGCAATTAAAAATACTTTGCATAAGCTATTCGCAGTTTCAGAACCTTTGAGCCTACAGGTTGAAAAGAAATCATACCACAAGCCCATGTTTCTTAAGACAGAATAGATTGTACGTACTTGCTGATTGCGCTGAGGACATTCCTTTTCCTCAACGCATGGTCCAGCATGTTCTAGACATTTTGGTGGACCATGGATGGGTTACATGGAAGTAGGATAGCCATCCAACATGAAAAGAAAAGAAGGTCCTGTGTCTCTCAAGCTTTGTGTTGCTGTAAATTCTGGTGCAAATATAATGTAATAATAGAGCTAAAAAGAAGATCGACTGCCACTGAAGCATCCTCATAATTATTGTGTTGAAGCTAAAGAAATATGATAAGGCAAAAGAGCATTTAGTAAGCCTCAAAGCTCTCTCTACAGCAAATTTAATTTTCCTTGCACAAAAATTTCTTCTAGCAAACTTAAGGGCATGATAGTTTATGAAGAAACAACATTGAAACAAAATTTAGCCTTCTATCCGGGTGAACAGTGTAATTCATCAGTCAAGAAATTGGTTAGATATACACCAACGATAAGTGACTTGAATCTCTCTTAGGTGACTCAAATCTCACACCATAACAAGAAAAATTGCAGAGAAGCCATTCAGAGACCATGCATAAGGAGCAAAAAGGAACTATTAATTAGGAATTAATTATACCTCCTAAATACCCTCTAATCACATAGCCTGGGGCAAGATATATAGAAGTCCATGCTCCTATCAACATATTTATGCCAATGTATGTCACGCGTGACTCTAGAAGGTAGGACTAGGACTTCATGATTATGCATGTATTCCTACATTTCAGTTTTCTCCTAAAACTGAAGAGAGTTTTTAACTATCAAAAACAGAAAAGGTGATATAGGAAGGTAAGCTGGTAAAGGTGTTGAAGGCTTAGTATATAGTGTAGGATTCTATATATGAGCTATACCTTGAATTAAAATATGACTCAGAAATATGGTGCATGCACATAAAGTGTTAATGCAAAGCGATAGCTCAAACAAACTTTTAGATGTTTAAGCAGAGCTTCCGTGAGACTCTACTTGCCATAGATAACAAGAAATCCCCGAGTATGACCTAAGAGGAACCATATGCAATCCAACTCTTATATTGCTCATACTTCTATGTAACAAATATCTACTGAATCAATGCTATATAGCCAATAACAAACAAAACAGCTAATTATTTGCCGCAAAATTTGATAGCAAGACAGAAGAAATATAAAGATTCAAAAGCTCTATCACAGTAGGTGCAGTAATCTCAATGAACAAATTGGAGGTTCAAGTTTATCTCAAAATAGAAGTGGATTATAGGAGTAATGATGCAGGGCACACGTGTTCTTCATTATACATTCTTACCTACATGGGATAACTCTAAACCCTGAGATTTAGCCTTTCTGGGAATCCCAAAAGCTATCTTAGTATAGTATCTAGTTTATTCCACCTTTGGCTCTTAGCCCTAGACAGGTAGGAAACTAGATCAGATGATTAGAATGCAAGTAGGGAGGATTGGGCTCTCCCATTTTTTCTGTTATCAAGCTTGAATGCCACCTTATGTTTCTATCTTTATCAAATTCTCTCCTTGTCCCAACTAAAGTGATGAAAAAATACATCAAGAATAATGTAGAGGCAAAATGAATGGGGCAAAAACTAAAGGCCATCATGCAACCATGGGGGATTGTCAGAGCCATTCTAGCTTTGCAAAGCTTGCAGTACAAGCACCCTACACCATGCCGTCCCACACTCAAGCCCCATGGAATCATATATGCATGCGGACCCTTTCCAGTCCCCGTCTATAAAAACTCAGCCCTAACATTGAGTTGACTGCGTGAAAGACAATGACTGCTTCTTCAAAGCTGCTCTGGGTCCTCTTCTTCTCACTCTCATTCCATTCTATTCCCACCACACCAACACCCCATGTAACCTTAATTCTCACCTCTAGACCTTTGCCTTTTTCATCTGTTTGCCCACTAGAAATGGACTTATACCATGCTGTCCTCTTTTTTTCTGTTCTGCAGGTTTACATTGTCTACTTGGGCCACAGCCATGGCCATGATCCTCTTCTCACCACAAAGTCCCATGTCCAAATTCTCTGCAATGTCTTTTCTGAGTAAATATTCTTTACTACAGGCAAATTAAAGTTGGTTTCCTCTTCGTGCGTGCGACCATTGATCATAAATAGACAGATTAAGTAATATAGCTTTTTACCTTCTTCATTTGACTTATTAGAGAATCTCAAGCAAGGGAAGCGTTGGTGTACAGCTACAAGCACAGTTTCTCTGGTTTTGCTGCATTGCTCAACTCAACACAAGCCACCACCTTGTCCAGTAAGAACCACACGCTAATTCCTCTAACTAAAATGCAATAAGCTAGTAAGAACGTAAAGAGAACCTATGCACATGCATGCAAATTATGAATGCTATCATTGAAGAGAACTGTGATCAAATTAAACAGATATGGAAGGGGTGATATCAGTTTTCAGAAGCAAGGTGCTACAGCTGCACACGACTCGGAGCTGGGATTTTATGGGGCTTGCCTTGGATACTGGGGAAGCCACTCCGTTGCAATTAAAATACGGTGATGACGTAGTTGTTGGTATCTTTGACACAGGTACTGTTTTCTCTCCTCCAATATACATATGCTATCACAATAAGCTATTCTATTCCTGCTACACAAACACCATATCCATTCAAGAAAAGAAGTTAAGTTCTGATTCAACTCCTAGCTAATAGAGGGATAGTTAAATCACACCATGCTCCTCGCCTTTCTAAGTGTAGATTCAGTATATGGCCCTGAACCTGCTGCAAGATGAAATCATATGACGCCGCAGCACTATCCCCTTAGGTAATCGCCATCTAACTGTTTTTCGTAGGGCAATTACGCGGTCGTTTCTATCCAATTAGCCGACAAATTTGACGAAGACCATATGATCACAACATAATGCAGAGACTTGGAATGTAACAGTAACAATGTATCTAAAGATATGGGGACCGACCTGAAAACTTGCTATAAAATGTTTGGAGAGCACGGAACAGCTCGCCGGCCTGTTCCTAAGAGCGTACACGTACTAAATATATTTGAGCTAAAACTAGTCCAAGATGAAATCATATAAATATTCGAGCGAATAAACAGTCCAGGATCAGCTGCTAAGATAAATAAAAAACTGGTCGTGTATATATGTGGGTGCATGTATATAGATGTATAGAGTTATTGATGTACCTGAATGCAATGCACGTACGGTTGCTGCTAAGGCATATGGCCCGAATCCGCGAGCTTCCGCAACGACTCGGGTTTGGGGCCGGTCCCGGCGAGGTGGCGCGGGGCGTGCGTGAAGGGCGAGAGGTTCGACCCGGCGGCGGCGTGCAACCGGAAGCTGGTGGGGGCGCGCTACTACGTGGCGGGGTTCGAGCGGGAGTTTGGGCCGCTGAACGCGACGGGCAGCGGCGAGTACCGGTCGGCGCGCGACCGCGTGGGCCACGGCACGCACACGGCGTCGACGGCGGCGGGGTCGGTGGCGCGCGGGGCGGGCTACCTGGGCGGGCTGGGCGGCGGGGTGGCGCGCGGCGGGGCGCCTCGGGCGCGGGTGGCGGCGTACAAGGTGTGCTGGTTCGTGCAGCTGCAGGGGCGGTGCACCGAGGCGGACATCATGGCGGCGTTCGACGACGCGCTGCGCGACGGCGTGGGCGTGATCTCGTTGTCGCTGGGATCGTCGCCGCCGCTGACGCCGCTCTTCGCCACCAGCACGGACGTGGGGGCCTTCCACGCCGCCCAGATGGGGGTCGCCGTCGTCTTCTCCGCCGGGAACGACGGGCCCGACGCCGCGCTCGTGCAGAACGTCTCGCCCTGGGCCACCTGCGTCGCCGCCGGGACCATCGACCGGGCGTTCCCCACGCCGATCACGCTGGGCAACACCGTCTCCTTCGTGGTAATATATTTATTTATTTATTTATTTATGTGCTTAATTGCTTCCCGGCCCTTTTTTCACTTTTTTTTTTTTCTTTTAAATTCCGGCACCAGTCCATTAATGCGTCTGTATATATACACACACACACACAAGGATTAGATTACTTTTACTACGAATAATGCATGCTACAGTGCTACTACTATATATGTATGTTAATATATAATACGGGATTAGTGGTGCAATTTGGACCTAATATTTGACGTAAGAGACTCAAGACCGCGCGAGCATACATATATATATATATATATATAAATATATAGTACGTACTTGGATTAGAGCGAGCGTAACTGCGTAAGCGAAGCATCCTTCCATATGATTGAATGATAAATCCTAGGAGGAGGTCCTAAAATCACTTTTTCTATTTCCTTCCTTAGACGCGTATATATATGAATCTTGTCAAGTCGTTTTACTTGTTCTAGCTTCACATCAGCGCTCACCAGGTACAATTGAACTATGAACAGGGGCAAGGTTTTATTGTGAAGGAAATGAAGATGAATTTGATAGACGGCGGCCAAATATTTGACGACGGGTAACCCTCATCAACCCTCTTTCTCAGAGTTCGTTCGGCACAGAATAATTAAGAAAGGTGTGCTAATAATATAAAGATTAATGGAGACTCAATCAGAACATAAGCAATCTTCTAGTGGTCCTTAATGTGATCCTGAATTAACTGATGCAGTAATTAGTTAAGAGTTGCTGCCATCTCTTGGATTGATGAGTAATGTACTAGTTTAATGTCTGTTTGGCCTCGAGCGCGGTGCAATTAAATTGCAAAAAGTGCTAGAATGCAGTGAGCAAAAGCACTGTTCGATCGGAATGCTAGGCAGAAGGCAGAATTTCTCGAGTTCTACGTTCCGCCCAGCATTCCAGCTTTCTGCCATATATAGCATAAGTCGAGCCAATCAGGACCTATATAGCTAGGTTGCCTTGTGATGGATCTTATGACTAGCTAAATTTACCATGCTCGTGTTTAAACTTAATGAAGGTCATGTTCCTTCGACTCAAGCCCCCGAAGGTCAGCCACAGGGAAAATAGTTCTGTGCTTCTCTTCCCTAGGGCAGGTATCAAGTACGGTTGCAGCGCTGGCAGTCTTGGCAGCCAATGGATCAGCCATGATCTTCTCGGAGACCATTACCAAGCTAACAATTCAAGACGACTTCCTCCCGACCGTCCACGTCGACCTCCACCAAGGCACCCAGATCCTCGACTACATTCAATCCGCCGGGTAAGTGACCATGCTTACATTCTCCACAATTGCAATGGCACGACCTTTTACGTGGAAAACAATTTTTATGTTTAAATTGTTTTCATTTGAGTTTGGCCCCAGTCTATTCGAGCTACAATACCGAGCTCGAACCATTCGGTTGTGGAACTTTCCGAATTCCATACAACGAATCTCATTAGTCAACAGATAATAAAAAGGATGCATTATTATTGTCTAACACAAGGATTATGGAACTTGAAGGAATGCCACAGTACTTATTTCGCTAAGCAGGACGAGTATTGGCAGCTCACCAGCACCTTCTGTTGCATATTTCTCCTCCAGAGGACCAAGTTCTATATCTCCTAACATCCTCAAGGTAATTAATATATATATATATTTAGTCTGAAACGTACTTTTCACATCCATTTTAATTAAATCCAAAAGCTAAATAAATTTACAGTAGGTACGTAGCTGCATATATAATTAATTGGTTTTCTAATCCACTTGGATCTTGTTACAGCCAGATATTGCTGCTCCCGGCGTTAACATTTTGGCAGCATGGCCGCCACTATCTTCGCCAACTATGCTACCGTTCGATCGACGATCTGTCAATTGGAACTTCGAATCAGGAACATCCATGTCGTGCCCTCACGTTTCGGGCATTGTCGCGCTGATCAAGTCAGCTCATCCCTGCTGGTCCCCTGCAGCCATCAGGTCTGCTCTCATGACAACAGGTAAAACATAAAACTGGCAATCTATATCCCTCTTCCTCTAAACCAAATGTTACGTTACAAGAAAAAAAAAAAAAAACTATTACAAGGAAAAAATTAAAAGTGAAAAATCTATATTCACCAGATGAACTAGAGTTTTTCTGCCTTTGGAATAAACAAGGAAAAGGCCATAAATTATCACCTTCATCTAATTTGACCACTTATCAATGTGCAGCTTACATGACCGACACAACCTATGATACTATTTTGGCGGGGGGGACACTGAAACCGGTCGATCCCTTCGACATCGGTGCTGGACACGTAAATCCAGTGGCCGCGATGGATCCCGGACTTGTGTACGACATTGAAACCGAAGACTATGTTATATTTCTTTGTAGCCTTGGCTACACAGAATCTCAAATAAAGAGAATGGTTCTTCCATCTCCAAGCATCGACACGAGCTGCAGTGGA
Organism: Ananas comosus; assembly: GCF_001540865.1. Classification (NCBI taxonomy): domain Eukaryota; kingdom Viridiplantae; phylum Streptophyta; class Magnoliopsida; order Poales; family Bromeliaceae; genus Ananas; species Ananas comosus. Next base: position 217,185 of record NC_033635.1, on the reverse strand, counting down.
AATTATTCAGATCTAGACTTAAACTATCCAGCCATTACGATATCGAATCTTCGCTCTTCGATAACAGTTAAAAGAACATTGAGGAATGTTGGCCAAAAAAATGCCTTCTACTTTGCTAGTGTGAAAAATCCTCAAGGGGTGCATGCTTTTGTATGGCCAGGGGTGTTAATCTTCACTCCACACAAGGAGAAGATGACATACTACGTGACCGTCACACCAATCAAACAATCGGAGGATCGGTATGATTTCGGCGAGATCATGTGGTCCGACGGCTATCATCACGTGAGGACACCGTTGGCTGTGAGAGTAAGCAATGTTAGAGACGGAGGAAGTGATCGCACGAGACCTGAAAGCCATCAAAGTGCTTAGTTTTAGCTTCTGGTTCTGAAAATTTAATTATTTTCAGTCATGAGATTTTATCTGATCTTTTTCTGTTATTCGAGGTATTGTCGCGGGCAAGATTAACACTTTCCACGGAGCACATAATATGAAAAGTTGTGTTATTTTTTAAGGAAACGATATTGGTATACGTTGGTCTTTTTTTATAATGATGAGAATGAATTGCATTCGTAGAATCAGGTCAATTGAGTTTCTAACTAGCGACCGCATTCGACAATTTTTTGTATGGACAGTATGTCATCTTCTGTATCGATAGTATCATGCATGCTATTTGTTGGAGTTTGCTTAATTTGATTCCGAAGAGATAAAAGGAATCCGCAGACACTGACATGAATAAAATAGTAAGTTAAGAACAAAAATGGAAACTAGTCCGGATTTGGCCCCCTTCTTCCGTTGAGAGAACAGAAGATACTTCGAGCCTTCGAGGGAAAGAAAAAGAAAAAATTCACAACATTGCATACATTAATTTTTCTACGTCCACACAGCAGTGACGGAAAGTTCGTGGGCTCCTCCGCAACGTAACAAAACATTTCCTGTCATTTTAGGAAGCTGTGATTGCTACGGCACATCGACATGCATAGTACCTTCCTGTTTGGTTTGCCATTTTTGGGGTTTCTGTCAGTGGGAATGTCCAAGATGGGTGCTGGGCCATATCGGGCCCACACTCCCCAATTGGATCGGATTTAATTAGAATGCTGCTAGAGCCCAAAATCCAACTCTCCACTGGTTAAAGACTGGGAATTTGATTACAGCTCAGGGTGAGCCTGATTCTGATTCTGACCAGAGCGACTAGAGCCCAAAATATGGTAACATGGTTGATCAAATCTCCCTTAGTCCGAAGCCGAGAGTCAGTTTGGAAGTGCTATAATTCTAAAAAAATAAAAATAAAAATTGAGACTCCTATTACTCTAAAATTCTACATCGGTATGGTAATAGAGCGAGAGATTGACGACGAAATTTTAACGGTAATATTAATGGGGCAGTAACAATTGTTCTTTGTAGATCAAATATATTACTTTTACTTTTAATCAAGGTTATCGTGTAAAATGCGTACATCTTCTCCGGTCTTCTCTATCAACAAATATTTCATTTTGTCGTTTGAAAAATGTCATGCTGATGATTGCACTCTTGTTGGTAAGATGGTTGTACGTTATGATATGTGAAAATTAGGGTGTGGAGCCCATCTTGATTTGTGAATTGCATCCAGCTTCAATCTGATAGTCCCAATTGTTCTAAATGTATGCGGAGAGTTGTGGGGATGTCATTACGTAAGTTACGCCTAAACCATAAAATTTAAATACGCTCAGCTATTTCTATTTCTATTCAGGATAGATTTATTTGACATTCGAGATTAGATCGGACGTTGAGTTTACGTGCAAATTTTGCGGTTAGAAATAAAGAAAATGACCGTGACGTTTCCGCCACACAGATCATTTCGCTAGGAATGTTGCTGTCTCGTTTTATCCTATAATAATAATATATTCAAAAATCCAATTGCTAGCATCAGGTGGGCCGAGCAAAAATAATAGAGCCTCCCGGCCTACGAAGAGAAGTGAAGAGCCCAGTAGAAGACTAGGGTTTTGGTCTTTCCCCCCTCGTCGAAGGAAAGCCTCGTGGAATATAAAAATCATAAAGAAATGAAGGAAATCCGGTGGTGATGGAGGCGCAGCCGTGGTGCTATTTGAATCACCGCTTTTCGATACTCAAAACCCTCTCTCTTTGATTCCTCCTACCCCGCTCCAGTGGCGGCTCCCTCTCTCACCCCCGCCGCTCCTCTTTCTCTCCCCTAGCGTTTCTTCTCCTCCCCTATCCCTTTTACTCTTTTTTTTTTTCTAGGGTTAGGGTTACCCCGGAGCCTCGCCTCCCCTCGGGACCTCCCGTAGATCGCGTACTTCCTCCAGATCTGATCCATGGCGGCTGTTGCTCCCTCTGCTGAACGTATCCTCGCTCGCGTCCATCTTTTTTTTTGCTTTTTCTTTTTATTTTTATAGATATGCGCTCTTTGTTGCCTCTGATTCAGTTCTGTGTTAATTTTTATTTTTTAAATAAACTCAGTTGAGATCGTTTTCCTTTCCTGCTATTTTCTATGGTTTTTATTAGGGTTTATTCGCAGATCGGTGCTAGTATTTTTGTTTTAGTCGTTCTGTAGTAGTCGGTTTAGTTTTTTTTTTTTTTTTCATTATTTGTCGCAGTTTATGTATCCTACGTGTTTACTTTATTGCTGATCTTTGTTTGAGATTTGCCCTGAGCTATTTCGCGGGAGGAAAAAAAAAAAAAGAAGAAAAAGATGATACTTTTAGCTGAAATTGATGACTTTTGATTCATTTGTTCTCCCATCTGGAATTAATTTGGTGCTACAATTCCTGCTATAGAGTGGGCCTTTGATTTGATACGCGTTCACCTGTTTGTTGGGTTTGTTACTTGGATTCTGCTTGTCAAGTAATAAATCTATCATCTTCTGTATTGTTGGTTCCCTTAATTCATGCGTGACAAAAGCTGCTGAATATTTGCAACCAAAGTTATCGTTGGATTCTCAGCCCAAGGCACAGGATGCTGTTGAGGCTACCAAGAAGGTAGTGTGTTAATTTATCTTTGTGGTTTGACTATATAATTATGCATATAGAGCTTGCTTGTGCTGATTACTCTGTTGTACGTATGTAGCCAACTGCTGTTCAAGGCAAGTCTGCTAATGGCGAAGCACCAACCGTGCAAATTCCATCGGATAGATCGTTGACTCCTGGTCTTTCAGATTTCATGGATGCAGGCATGTGTTATATGCCTAATAGTTATGCATCCCACGGTTTCTACTATGGAAGTAAGGAAACTTGTTTTGATGCCCATTTCGGTTTCAATTTTTGTCAATTTTTTGGTTCTTGTTCTTGGTGTCTCTGCTTAGTTTCTGTTTGTTGTCTACATCTATTTTTTATTATGTATAGAGCACTGATTGACCGGGTAACTCTTTTCTTCAGGTTACGATGGTACCAGCAATGATTGGAACCATGGTTATGTGAATCATGATGGAGTGGAGATGCCCCCGGTATGTTCTGTGACTGACTGAGATTTCAGCTAGTTAATAGTCAATGAGATTGCATAAATTTTGTTTGTTTGATGTTTAAATCAAACTACAGTAATCAGATATACGAGAAACTAAGAGTTGAGGTCTTGAGTAGGCACGTTTATGATGCTTTTGATGCATCTAGTAGTCAGCCGTGCAGGAAAATTTGTCCTGCTTTGCGCCTGCTTCTTCCTCTGCTTTCAGCTGCAGTCACCTATAATAGAGATTTCGCCACAGTAGAATGTTTGGAGCTTCTGTTGCCCAGAGTAGCCATAGAGGAGATTTTGCTTCTGTTACTGGCTCTACTCATACAGCAGTTACTTGAAAATCACAGCACTCTACAGCACGGCCTAACAAGCTCTTTGCTTTTCAAAAGATATTCACATAGAATTGCCACAAAAGCATTTCTTTCAGCAGGAAAAAAAAAAGCTTGCTGGTGTCTGTTTTCATTTAAATTTGCATACCAAAATCTTTATTAGTTGTTTTTGCATGATGTCTGGACTAACTCGATTTCTTGTTTTTTTTGGCAGGGAGTTTATGGAGACATGTACCACGGATATGGCTATGCGCCTTATAGTCCATACCCTTCCGCTGGTTCCCCAGTTCCAACTATCGACGGTCAACTGTATGGTCCTCAGCATTATCAGTATCCTCCAATTTTCCAGCCACAAACACCTACCACAGCATCTCATGTGCCCAGCCAGACCACTACTACTCAAAACGAAGTGTCCACTTCCGTTGCTGTTGATCAGCCGGCTGTTCCTGTAAATACAACCAAAGCAAACTCAAACGGAATTCCCAGTGGTAATGTAAATGGGAATTGTAAGGGAAGCCACCAGAATCCATCACTGACACATGGTGGTAGGGGGGTCTTGCCAGGTGGCCTTCCTTCTGCGGGTTATCAGGATTCGAGATTCGGGTTTGATGCAATGCGTGCAGCCCTGCCGTATTATGATGGGCCTGTTTACTCTACCGGGCAGCACAGACCCAATACGGCCAACTCAGTACCCTCTGCGGTTTCACACAATGCTAATACAAGAAACCACAATCAGCGCCCTGTGCCTCATCTCATGGTATGTCTGATGAGCAACTTTTGTCAATTTATCATCAGGAAATTGTCTTAGGAATTAACAATTGTTGCTCTGTGAGTTCATTTGTGAGGTTAAATCCAGTATGTCTTTAGTGAACCTTACTGTAGAAGAGTAATCGAGAATTACAATTGGGTGCTAGCTCTCGTCATGTTATACTACTCTCTGCTGGAGAGTTAGACAGGCCAAAGATTGGATTTTTAGCGCTTTTATCATATTTTGTTTTCTTTAATTCAGTTACATCTTATTCACTCTTTTAATACATATTTTAGGTTTTTCGATCAGAGCAAGGATTTAAGTGCCGTGGCACGGGATCGTGCCGGAAACTTGCCGGCACGGTACGGTACGGTACGGTGCATGCCGGTCACAAAAAATATATGTGTGCCAACATGTAATGGCATGAAATATTTATATTTTTTAGCAACAAAATATGCTAACTATTTATTGTGTATTTTTATTAATTTTTTTGAACTGCATTGAGAAAATTACTTATTGATTTCAAGAATAGAGGGTTTTGAATTGTGCCATCGACACGGAGGTTGTATCATGCCGATATTTTGTTGACACAATACAACACGGTGGATACGGCCCATGCCGATATGCACTTTAATCCTTACATCGGAGTTTTTACCTTGTAGTTCTAAAAGTAGACCTCCTGTATATGTCTGTATTATCAAAATAAGATGTAATATCCACACGCACATTAAGATCTATTTACTGATGTAAAATTATCTTCAGGGTATGCATACTCCAAGATTGACAAATGGGATGGGACCTGCAGCTCCTCCTTACATAAACCGGATTTATCCAGCTAACCGACCATACAATCAATATGGGAATGCTTTAAAGAATAGCCTTGGCTTCGGATCAAGCGGATATGATTCTAGAACTAATTTGCGCAGTTGGGGAATGACCGGAGATAACAAATACAAGCCTAGGGGACGAGGCAATGGCTTCTGTCGTTTCGGTTATGATAATCAGGACGGGGTTGGTGAGCTGAATAGAGGCCCAAGAGGGGACCGCACCAAATTTCATCAGAAGACATTGGGACCTAATGTTACTATTGCTGTGAAGGGACAGACTCTCCCCACAATAGGGAAAGAGGATACAAGTGTTGTTCCTGATAAGGAACAGTACAACCGAGCAGATTTCCCTGAAAAGTACATTAACGCAAAGTTCTTCGTCATTAAGTCGTATAGCGAGGATGATGTTCACAAGAGCATCAAGTACAATGTCTGGGCAAGCACCCCCAATGGAAACAAGAAGCTTGATGCTGGGTACCAAGAAGCTCAGGAGAAAGCTGGAGGATGCCCTGTTTTCTTGTTCTTCTCGGTAAGCTTGTGTTTATTGTAGTTTATCACTCTCGCTGTATTCTCCGTCTCATTACATTGATGATCCGTGCCTTCATACTGACTGACTGGTCAGGTGAACACGAGTGGACAATTTGTGGGTGTTGCCGAAATGGTGGGCCCAGTTGATTTCAACAAGACCGTGGAGTATTGGCAGCAAGACAAGTGGAATGGTTGCTTCCCTGTTAAGTGGCATATTGTGAAGGATGTCCCTAACAGCATCCTGAAGCACATCACTTTGGAGAACAATGACAACAAACCAGTAACAAACAGCCGAGATACACAGGAGGTGGAGTATCTTTTGCAAATATACTGGTAGCCTAGCAGCTTGTTGAAAAAGCAGTGTTATGTATTCTTGTTCTTCCTATAAATCTGCAGGTGAAGTTGGAGCAGGGCCTCGAGATGCTTAAGATTTTCATGGATCATGTAAGCAAGACATCCATCCTGGATGATTTTGTGTTCTATGAGGACCGTGAGAAGGTGATGCAAGAAAAGAGGGTGAAGCAACAACAGCCTCAGAGACAGGCAAGCTCATTCGCCTAACTGTTTGTTTCTTAACTATGTAGTAATGATTTTGGTTAATCACTTTTGTCCTATTAGGTTTTTTTTTTTTTTTTTTTGGCTTTTGTAGGTACGTTCTTACTTTTGTTTCTTTTGATTCTGTAGATATGGGACGGAAGAACCCCTGATAATGCTGCTGGTGAGAGAGAGAAGGATGGGGTCTACGGAAAGCCTAAGCTGCAGAAACCTTTGGAATCTGTTTCTATTCTGAGTAAAGAAGCACCCCATGGTGGTCTCGCTGAGAGAAAGCCGTCTGAGGAAAATAGCATGGGCCTGGTTGCTGGTGATTCCCTGAAGGTTGCGAAATCTTCATCTGAGAAGATTGCCAATGGTGTTGCCAATTCTTGATAGAAATTATGAATCCCTTAACCGGCAATAGTCATTAGTATTCCCCAGGTAGCAATTTCGGAAAAGCTACAACACATAGTTTGCACTTATTTCAAGCTCTGAAGATTGCAGAGAATTTTGCATGAAAATTGAGAGCAAGGGGAATAAAAGAAAAGCTTTTCTTCATAGCCACTGGAGTGTGGTAAGCTAGTTAGTTTTCCTTATTGCATCTAATACTTAGTTTGGTTGCCTGTGTTGTTGTTGTTGGGTTTTTTTTTTTTTTTTTTTTGAAATAGTTCGTTGGGTTCGAAGAACATTGGTAGTATGAGTTTGTCTTGGAATAATTTGTTTAGTGCGTTGGTTTTCTTTTATCTCGCCCGTCCACGTGTGCTGCTGTGTGCTGATGCTATTGGTGATGTCATTTTGCTGGCTGCTTGAACAGCGCTCTGAAACACGCCGGTCTGTTTGGTTTTGACTAATCTATTACCGAATGAGAATCTGCTACGATAGTTCATCTTCCTCTAGAAGACTTTGCGTGTTTGCCTTTTCCACCTTTATTTTGTCCCTACCTGTCAACGCACTTGTGTGTTAACTCTAGATATTTCTCTTATTTATTATTTACATGCTTGTGATGCTGTGGAGTTGGATCTTTTCCTACGGCATTGGGAACGCGACAGTATTTTTCTGGTGCGGCTCCTGTCCCACTTTCGTCACCACAAAGGCAAAAAAAAAAAAAATAAAAAAAAAAGAAGCGAATCTATTTTGCAGTTTTAGTGGTCTACAGCTCTTCGTGGTGTCAGCTTGTGGAATATCAGTTTGAGCGTAGCTCGTATGGTTTTGGTACAATGATTTAGAGTGGTGTATGATTCGGTATCTACTCAGGTTGTAAGGCGATTGCTGTAGCCGACCTCTTAAAAAGAAACTGGATAGAGGGTAAGAACGTGGATGCGGCATTTACGCTAAAAGCGCTTGTGCCTATTTGGCTCTGGCTATTTATTGTGCGATAAACACTGTTCGTCCTAAAGTGCGAGTATTGACTTGCAATGCCATCGCCATATCGTACAGGGCACACTGCCTATTTGACTATTTCCATATGAGTGACGGGAAAGTGTCCTATAAGAACCCTATATAGGCCCTTTCAATTTTTATTTCAATAAATTATGCTTTCAAAATTAAGCACGTCTTATGTCTGTTCTCTGTTTTGCGCTCCTCTTTTTCTTTTTTTTTTTTTTTCCAGCTGTTTTTATAGTGCATACCTGTTAAGTACTATAATTTAGACTTTAAGAATGTGATGGAAATGTTCAGATGATTTACAGAAATTCTCAAGATATATGTATATAATTTTTTAAGTAGGTAATTAATGATTGCCTGGGTTAATGTAACGTCGTGTCTCCTGCACTGCTATGTAAAAGAGGAGATGATTGTGCAACCAGCAATAACATCCGTGGAGAACATGCCAGAACTTTCACCTGCTTGCATAGTTTATTCTATCCGAAACCGAAAGATATAATAGTAACAACAATAATAAAGCTAATCAACAAAAATCGGTTGCCTTGATTTCTATATTCCAAACAGGAAGAAAATTCCGCGTTTATGGTCTTCGATCCAAGTCTTTAATAAATGGGCGGAGGAAATGCACACAAAAAAAAAAGGCTCACTTTTTCAATCACCTGGGGCCCACTCTACTGCATTGAGCATCGAAACAAAAAAAAACTATTAATCACTCTGCATGATAATGGTTTTTATCTCGAGCCGGCGATTTTAAGAAATTAGCAGTTTAATCCAAGTCTTTTTTTTTTCTTTTTTTGTTCATTCTAGGCTCGGATTTTTTTAATATATATATATATATATATATAATAGAATAATAATATAGTAGGGCTAGAATATTTTACAGTATCACCAAGTGATACTATGTGTGTTTTTAGCCATTGATCTACTTTTTGAACATTATTAATAGCCTTTGGTAAACAACTATTCTACCTACCATCCACCTACCACACTACACCCATCATCTTCACCCTTCACAATCTCTCCATCTACGGCTAAAACACCAAAATATCACTTGGGATGAACTTTTATAGAGTCATTCTAGCTCTGTCTATATATATATATATATATTCATATATATATATATATATATATAATATATATATTATAGTATAGTAATCGTTTTGGCCTTACTGGGGTATAATCTCAAATTTACAAAAAAAAAAAAACAAAACAAACAAAAGAAGAAAACCACTTGAACGCTGGGACCCACACGCCACGGGCCGGGTCCATTTTGGAGGCTTTTTCGCGGTCCAATTATTAGGTCCGCGGGCAGGTGACGGACAGGGGTTCGGGCAGGTCGGGCAGCACATACGGTTCGAGCCCCCATTTCAGATTTCACCCACCTTCCCCTTTAGAAATGGTGTTGGCGAGGAACCCCGAATGCTTAAAACCCTAACCGCCTCAATATTTCTCTCTTCCCCCTCTTTTGAGGGAAAAACTAAAAAAAAATAATAATTCAGGGAGAAAAGAGATCAAGGTCAGTTTCTTTTTTCTTTTTCTTTTTTTTTTTAAATTGAATCGCCTGTTCCAATCTTCCAATCCTCTTCCTGCTTTGATCTTTCAATTGTTATCGCCTATCTAGTTTTCTACTTAATTATGCAGATATTTGCGAATTATGATCGTGATCTTTGATATATATGCTCAATTGCTAGGGATATTGAATGATTGCTGCTTTTGTTTCCGGAATTTGAGAGGGATTCCCTCAATTTCGTGCGAGTCATCTGTGCTAGATTACTTTTTCACCATATTATTATAATTATTATGTTTTTCGGTTTGGAAAACTCATGCTGTTATCAGTTGAAGGTTGTTCCTATCTGATGGGAAAAATAACAGCTTTGGACCAAAAAAATTTCGGAATAAGGACCTCCATCTACAGCTGATCCCTGCAATTTTTCAGAAATTTCGGAAAATCTTTAAACTGTTTCATAATCTGCCTTTGCTTTAATATCTTTGAAAAGGTGGTTTTCTCAAACCTATATCGGTACCCGATTCCCCTGCCTATTTTGCACGAAGCTGAATAGCACTTTTTTATTCAGATTTCTTATCCTTGATACGAATATTCATTATTTTGTTTTTTGACATGATTTACCATATTCTTTAGAAATGTGTTGTTGTTTGCTCATTTCTACTTGACCGCCTGATCTCAGCAATGATTCTACCAACTTAATTTTATGAATTTCAAATGCCTGTTTTCCTTATGCAAGTATAGAGATTGATTCTTTGTTGCAAATTGGCATTAAGGCTTCTTCAAATGCTAAGAATATTTAGTTATGATCTCAGGTCTCGAGATGTGCTTTTCTTGGTAACAGGTGCCGTTGGGACTGAGCTCGTACCGATCCAAGAGCAAAGGATTGGTTGCTTGCTTTCTTTGTTGCATGTGTTTATACTTCACCCTTCCTTGGAGCTAAGAAGAAAAGACAGGGATTGACTCATCCATCAGACGGAAGGAGAAAGCTGCTTTCCATCCATCTCTGATTTTATTTGGTCTGTTTCATTCTGTTTTGGTGAAGCATGGCCCAAGAGAGCTGGAAGAAGGAGACTGATGAGACCGAGTGCCGCACTCCTGAAGCTCCAATCCTTTGTGCGAATAACTGTGGCTTCTTTGGAAGTGCGGTCACCAACAATCTCTGCTCTAAATGCTACAGAGACTATACCATGAAACAGCAAGCTATGGCTGCACCTGCTGTTCCGGTAGCAGATAATATTCTTACTTTTGCTGCTGCTGCTGCTGCTGCTGCTGCTGCCACCAAAACTGCCGCATCTTCTTCTGTATCAGTTGAATCTTTTGCGGAGAGTTCTGAAAATAAGGATGAAACCCATGTCATGGTCCCTAAGAGGGAGGATGTAGAGGATCAAAAGAACAAGCAACAAGCCAATCGCTGCTTCATGTGCCGGAAAAAGGTGGGGCTCACCAGGTTCAAATGCCGTTGTGGGGGCACATTTTGTGGGGCCCACCGCTACTCTGAGACCCACAAGTGCTCTTTCGATTACAAGACTGCTGGTCGGGAGGCCATAGCCAAAGAGAATCCTGTAATAAAAGCAGAGAAGATTGAAAAGATATGATGAATTGGTGGCTGTAAAAACGGAATGGTTTAGATGATAAGGCACGCACTCCTTATCTTCATTGGATGCTGGGAGGTGATTGTGCTTCCTATATATAAAATCTGGTAACTCCCTTGTAGATGTGTGAATGTTGTATGGGGCTTTCTCATCGTGAATAATTTGAGCAGAAATTTCAGTCAAAAGTGATGTGGTGTTGCAAAATTGTTAAGACTATATAAGCTTCTGTGGACTATGAAGAGGTTTTACTGGATCTTTTCTTTTGTCTGTGTTTACATCTCTAAAATGTGATCAGAAAACTGAACAAGTTTGTTCGTGTATTAATGAAGCTTTTATGTCGGTACTCCTATAGTTTGAAGTTCTGTGGTTCCAGTAAATTTGATGTCACTTTTAGCCGGCTTCCATTTATCGTCGTTTGTTTTTTATTTGATTTTCTCTTGGGGAAGTTTGGTGCCATTATTCGATTAATTTTTATGCATGCTAATCATGTTAAATTTAAGCAATCTATATCAGTGTTCTCGTCCACTCGGCAATTTACTCCTTGAAAATAAAAAAAGGTTGTTGCCATCTCGTAGAAACTTCAGTTAAGTATAAATTTACAATATCCACAGTTGCATTGCTAGGTGCATTAGAACTGAGTTGGTATCCTGATAAAGGATTTCATGGCCTAAAATATCTATTAAACGTATCCGGTCTGTAACTTATGAGTAGAACAGTCCAAGTAGTGAAGTAATATTAAAACCCAGCTAATTGAATTTGAATCTAATGGCTGCAGTGCTTAAGCGACAACACCATTGGATGAATTTTCTAGGTGAGAACCAATCCATCTATTAAAGTATAGAATTTGAATGCATCAACACAAGACACCACTAATTTTTGGGAGAAAATCACAATATACTGCTGATTCAGTAAATTTACTGTTCACTATTCAACTTTGGACCAAACTTCCAGTACCAATAATTCATTAATTTGTTTTGGTTTTTTTACGAAAACCAAATCAAAATCCCTATAACCAAGCAGATAATCTTTCGACAAAAAATCAATTCTACATTTGAAAAAAGAAATAAAGAAAGAAAAAGGAAAAAACTGTAGACTTGGGACGGATTAACTCTCAATTATACTAGAAAAGTTGAGAGCAAATTGTCAGAAGTGGGATTTGAACCCACGCCCTCTCACGAGGACCAGAACTTGAGTCTGGCGCCTTAGACCACTCGGCCATCCTGACTGCGAGAATCAGTTGTCCTTAAAATTTTACTTATCCAAGTAAAGCGCTTTAACTTGGATCCACAGATAAAATAAATTAATACTATAACACTAATAAAGTGCTCTTCTGATGCGAAAAGATAAGCACTTCAAACAAAAGCAAAGAGAGAATATACAACAAAAATAACTCAAAAGCCCATCAAACCGTGCTACACCCTGCTATCTTTCTTATCCCCCTTTCCTCCATCCTCTCTCTCATCCTCTCACCATCTTCCCACATGCCCAATTTCGAATACAACTTAGCCAATGTCACATACCAACTGCTATCACTCGCACCCAACCCAACAATTTGCTCAGCTGCAAACTCGGCAACCTTCACATCCCTCCGAGTAGCCCTACACCACCCCAACAAAGCACCCCAGACAGCGGCGTCGGCTCTCACCGGCATCTTCTTCACAAACTCTAAAGCTTGCTCTACCCTCCCTTGCCTCCCCAGCATATTCAACATGCAAGTGTAGTGCGCCACGGTTGGATCGATGCCGAACTTGCCTTTCATGGAGTAGAACCAGTGCCATCCTTCGTTTACAAGACCACAATGGCCGCATGCTGATAGGAGGGAGAGGAATACTACCTCATTCGGCATCATCCCAGTCTCTACCATGGAAGCGAAAGTTCGGATCGCCTCTTCTCCACGCCCGTTTATTCCGTATCCGTTGATCATGGAACTCCAACAAACAAGGTCCCTCCTTTCGAGCTTCCCGAATGAGATCTCCCCTTGCCTTAGCCTCCCGATTTTGCAGTAGTAATCAATCAAAGCTGATGCTGTGAAAGCATTATTTATATGTTCCGATCTGATAATACGTGCATGAATGCTTCTTCCTAGACCTTGTGCTTCCATCGAAGAGCAAGCATGCAGCAAACTAACAAAGGTGATTTCATTAGCTTCGGTTTTTGTCGACTGCATCTGTTTGAACGTCTCCAAAGCAAGAAAAGGGTGTCCTGCTTGGGTATAAACTGAGATCATAGCACTCCACGCTATGTGATCTTTATCATGGAGCTCGTCGAACAATGCCCTCGCTGCCTCAACTTCCATCAATTCTGCGTACATGCTAAGCAGCACTGTTTTCATTTGAACGGAGTCGGAAAACCCAATCTTTACGACATAGCAATGCAATCCTAATCCAATGAAGAAGAAGTCTTCATCTCCTTCCGAGCATGCACGTACTAAATTCCGCAGAGTGGTCTCATCAGGCTCAATGCTAGAAGCCCTCATCCTGTGGAACAGCACTAGTGCTTCTCTTAACCGTCGATTGTCAATGCACCCAAAGATGATGCTCTTCCAGGAGATGGCATCCTTCTCTTTGATTTGATCAAAGACGTAAGCTGCAGCATCGAGACTACCGCATTTGGCATACATATCCATAATCGAGTTTTGTATACTCGTTTGTGCATGAAACATCCTTCTTACAGCAAAGCCATGAATTTGTTTACCATGAAGGAGAGCACGGAGATTAGCGCATGCCGGAAGAACACTCAATAAGGTCACAGTGTTCGGGCTGATGTCAGAACACTGCATCTCAGCAAACACACCGATAGCGTCTAAGAAACGGCCGCGCTTGCAGTACGCGGAAACCATCGCACTCCACAAGATAAGGTCTTTTGTGGGTATTTCATCGAACAGGCGCCGAGCACTTTCCGATTCAAATCGAGAAGAGTAGAAGCCTATAAGAACGGTGGCGACAGGAATTGACGAATCTAACCCTCTTTTTATGACGGATGCATGGATTCTACGCTTCACGTCATCCGAAGCCGTGCCGTTGACGGCGCGAACGATGGACGAAATAGCCGAACGGAGAAGACAGGGAGCTCTCTTGGCACGAGAGAAGTGAGAATGTGAACGAACGGACAAATCTCTCTGCGTAATTGTGTCGAACGGTTGGCGGGCAGAGCCAAAGCCGCGGCCTTCAACGTCAGGGGCGGCACCATTGCGAGGGCGAAGCGCACAGGAGTTGGAAGCGGGGGAGCTGGGATCGTTGTTGGTTGCGTTTGGTCGGGTGCCGTGGGATGGAAAAGGCGGAGCTTTGAGGATGGTTGTTGGCCTTGTTCGCGAGGGAGCGGGCGAGGAGGCGACTGATGAATGGAACTGGCGAAGAAGAAGACGAAGACGAAGACGAAGACGAAGAAGAGTCATCGGGAGGGGAGCACGAAGAAGAGCTCTCCGCTCCCACCCATTTCTCGATCGATAACAGTAGCTCGTCGTAGCGCGAGAGCGAGAAGCTGCGATCTAGATAGAGAAGCGCGGAGAGAGAGAGAGAGAGAGAGGCGCGGCGCAGGTGTGGTGCACGGGACGACGCGGTGAGCCGGGTGCAGGCAATAATTAGACGTGAGTCGGAGCGTTGAAATCCGGTACAAACAACTTTTTTAATGCACGAGCGCGCCCGAGGAGAGAGAGAGAGAGAGAGAGAGAGAGAGAGAGAGAGAGAGTATTCGTGCGAAAAGGAGCCAACACGAAAACCGGAGAAAGAAAAATTTAAAAAAAAAAACAAGAAAAAAAAAAAGGAAAAAGAAAAATGGGGGTGGGCCGTGAGTCCGTGACCCGTAGCCCGTAGGGGTGGATAGGTGAGAGGATGGCGGGGTCATTTTGGATCGAAATTTGAAAATCAAAGCTCCCCCTCTCCTGTCTTTACCCCTCCAAAAAAAAAAAATCCAGGGGGAGCGCTCCCTCCTTTCCTTCTGCTGACAAATTCGCGTCAGGGCTTTCCTTATTTATTTATATATAATATGAACACACACCCGGTAAATATATATATATATATATACACTACAGTAGTGATTCCCCCCACATCCCCTTGTATTTTTTTTCTACTTCCCATCTCCAATCCCATCTCTCATCTCCGCCCTTCGTTTTTTTAAATCTCACCTCTTTTCTTCCCAGCAACAAGCTCTCCTTCCCTTCATCAGTGAGTAAGCAGCAGCAGCAGCAGCAGCAGCAGCAGCAGAGAGAAGAGAGAAATAGCAGCTACCCTGAGGCTTAGCTCCTCAGATCCTTCAAATCAGGTCTCTCTCTCGGCCTGGTTGACTCCGTTTCCTATTTCCTCTCCCTAGTGTTTAACATACAACATGGCTTGCTAAATTTAGTTGTTTTTTTTAGGTTTCTTGAATGCTCTCCCAGTTAGCATGTAATGGATAGAATAGTACGTGTAACTACGTAACAAAAGATAGTGGTTGTGATATGAACTTAATTTGTAACATTTCTCTTGTGGTTCCTCACGATTTCCACTTATTCTTCTGTAAAAATGTAACCTTTTGTTTTTTTGGGTTCTCTCCGGAATGGAGTAAAATGGCAACTTGTATCAAATTCTCTCCTCTCGATTTGCTCACCTTTTTGAAATAGTCTTTGTACATTCCGGGTTGCCATATTTTGATTTCTGATGTTGAGTAGAGTGTCTTCTTAACTATTAGAGTGCCTTCTCAACTATTCTTTCTTTGCCTAGCTTGCATCATCAATTTTCTCTAGGGTTCTTACAACCATCCGAAAATTGAAGATAAATGAAAAGGAAAAAAGAGAGGCTTTGCCAATTCTATTAATTTAACCCACTTATAAATCAGTTGTCTATAAATAATTCTTATCCTCTTTTTTTTTTTTTTTTTCCCCCCTCCCTTCAGTTCCCGTCTGATGGGTAGGAGTCTGAGCCCATTACTCCGCCAAGAGCTGGCGAACCTTGGCAAGGATGCCGACAGCCGCAGATCGGCCATGAAGGCATTAAAGTCTTATGCCAAGGACTTGGACTCCAAGGCCATTCCTCACTTTCTTGCTGAGGTCTCCGACACTAAAGGCTCCTTATCTTCCTCAGGAGAGTGCACCATCTCTCTATACGAAGTCTTAGCGAGAGTTCACGGCCGCAACATTGTACCGCAGGTTGAGAATATCATGTCGACAATCATGAACACCTTATCCTCGAGCGGGGGATCCTTTCCCCTCCACCAGGCTTGCTCTAAAGTAGTCCCTGCTATCGCTCGCTACGCCATTGATCCTTCAACTCCCGACGATGAGAAGACCAGGATAATTTCCTCCCTTTGCAAGCCTTTGTGCGATTCTCTGATGAGCCCGCAGGAGACCGCCGCCTCGGGGGCTGCTCTTTGCCTCAAAGCTCTCGTGGAATCTAACAACTGGAAGTTTGCTTCTGATAATATGGTTAATGAGGTCTGCTTGAAAGTGGCAGGGGCTATGCAGGAGAAGGTGACTCAGTCGAATGCCCACATGGGTCTGGTCATGGCTTTGGTGAAGCATAATGGTTTGATCGCTGAGGCTTATGCGAGGTCTCTGGTGAGATCTGGGTTGCAGATTTTATCTGCTGGTGATGCTGAAAGCAACTCCCAGAAGCGGTTATCGGCCATTCAGATGATTAATTTCTTGATGAAATTTGTCGACCCAAGGAGCGTTTCGTCTGAGCTTGGTAAAGTGGTGGATGTTATGGAGCAATGCCAGAACGATCGCATGCCATTTGTTAGAGGCGCAGCATTTGAGGCGTCACAGACCGCAAGATCTATAGCAGCTCAGAAAGGGTCTAGATATGAAATTGGTTCAAGCCCTATCATGAACTCGAACTTGCTTAAGAGAAGAGAAAAGAGTCCATGGAGGAGCCCGCAGGGTGCTGGTAATACAGATGTTGGTTCCTATTGTTCTCCTGCTGAATTTCCTTCTCCAGAGTCGCAGACTATTGATTCTTGTGTTAACCATGACGTGTTCACTGACTCACCGATGTCAGTCGGGCAATCTTCTTGTTGCTTTGGGCACAGTAGGCGTACTAACAGGAGATTGTGGAATAATGATATTGCCGGTGTTGATGTCTCTTTAAAGGATGGCTTGTTTCTCAGAGCCTGCTCAGAAACAAACAACAGTGATATTGGACAATTGGGTAACGGTCAGCTAAATGAAGCCAATAGAGAGCATTCAGAGTCATTCTCTGGATTTCTTCATGCCAATTCCAATGTTGCTGTGACAAGAGATAATAACCCGAGTCCCCAGGTATGCTTGTTGGATTACTTGTTGCCTCTGTGAAATTTAAAATTGCTACCTTTTCTCTTTAATAAATGATTTGAATAACGTACCAATCTTTTTTGTCTTGTTTTTATTCCAGAGGTCTCGTCAGCAGGTTAGCATTGATGACATAAAAATATATGCAACTCCCCGGAAGCTCATCCGATCTCTTCAGAATTCAAGTGATGCCAACAATGAGGACCTTGAGAATAAATGCACTGGGGAGCTTACAGGGTCAAGTGCTGTGGAATGGAATTCAATGGTGGAATCAATTGGAGATTGTCAATCTCATTGTGCAAACTGCAAGGCTGAAATGAAAAATAACTTCGAAAATGGTGGAATTGTCAGCAATCAAGGCAGTATAAGGGATAGCGAACTTGTCCAAGACGGCAATGAATCAGTTTCTTCTACAGGTGAAATCCCTGGAAACAGTGCTTGCGGAGTACCATGTGAAGTTTATTCTGAAGTGATGAATGTTTCAACGACGAAGAGAGCTAAAGGGAGTAGATATTACAAAGCAGTTCTGAGTTTTGTTTGGAGCATACCCTTGGTTTTTCTGGCCATGATTGTTCTGTCTATTAGGATCGACAATGAAGAGCCTTTGTTTGATCTAGTGCCAACTTGATATTAGCATAAAGCTTTGTTTTTGTGGTATGGCCCTTCCATAATGTCCTGTTTGGTATTTGTTTACAGTTGTTGTGCTGACAATCGTGTCATGTAGACTGACAATTTTTCCTAGCTTGCCTCGTATTATGCCAATGACTCTGGCTAAAGTGAGACAATAGAATGTGATCTTCTTTTGTTTTGGTTTAATGAAGTGGTACTTTGCTAGATTATAAAAAAAATCACTGTCCTTTATTCTCTCTAATTTTGCTTGGCTGTTGCATCGCTGCTGCTGCTTGTTCGGAGGAGAGATTGAGCCAAGTAGTTGATTACTGATTCCAAGATCTTACTAAAAGTGATTTAAAAATATGCTGCACTTTATTGTCATCTTGTCATTCTTTACTATGTCACACCCTGTATTATTTATGAAACTGCCTGCAATTTACAATTCTTTAGTAATTGCGCTCTTGCATAATAACAAGGTTAAGTGTGCAGAAGCTGTGGTTAGTTTGCCAATAAGAGAATAAGTCCGATCGAATTGTTCCAATCCAGATTACTTGAATTTCATATGTTACATTCCTCAGCAACTTGTTTTCTGATTGGAACGATTCTATTTAGAGAGCTTCCAGTTGGGCTATTTTACTGTCAATGATGATGTATCAAATATCTAACAAGGGATGAAAATGGGATGGTACTCTTCAGCTTAGCTAATTAATCTCCTTATTCGAGATGGACCAGTTACTGTATCTTGCCTACTCGATCTAAAAACCAGTAGACAGATGAAAATACCCTCTACATAAAGAAAGTGATTCTCTTGGAGGTGAGAAACACAATTGCACACAGCAGATGGCGGAAGGAAAAGCACAGCTTAAATCGAAAAGCAATTATTAGAGTAAAATTTCATGTATACATGAGAGAATTTTACAAATTATCGTGTTCGATAACCTGCGCCCCTCTCCATTCCTCTCCCGGGTTTAGAACCACAGGTACGAGCACGGAAGCAGGGCCGGTGCAGATGAAGTATCCCTTCCCGACCCTTTGCGAGAAAGAGCCGGGGCTACATAAGTATATATCCTCATACCCCATTCTTATCACCCTGAATCCAAGGCCACTTACCTGTAAAAGAACAAACCAAACAATCACAAACTAATCCATTTAAAAATCAAGTATGGTAACAGAGAGAAGCTAGGATGAAAGGTACAACATCCGAAGAGATTGAATACGAAAAAGCCGAGAGAAACACTACCTGATCAATGGTGGTATATTTAGAAGGGGGAGTACTATAGATGCGCTTCAATCTCTCTTCCGGAGGCGGTGCATAAACTCGGCTAAACTTTCCTCTCAATAATGTATATAAATCTTCTTCGACAGACCAAGAGTTCTCTGTTCGCTCACTAGGTGAAGAACCCGGGAAAGAAAACCAACTGGGAGGGTCAGGCTGCATGGCGTCCGAAGGAGATAACAGACCGAACGAGGAAGCCGGGGGTGGGTGAGCACAGTACGAGCAGCCTCTAAGGCCTTGGATTGCGGAGTGGCGCCGGGCATGAAACTTGATATGGCTCAGTATAGCGCTGGTTAAGCTTACTGCTCGTGTTCCCACATTCTTCACTATGACCGCAGTTGCCATGCTTACGGGATAGAGGGAGACGACGTACGTTACATCGAGAGAGCCGTCGGCGTTCGTGCTGCTCAACTCGACCTGTGAGCAAAGGCTGAGTGTTAGCTTTAACATCTGAGCAGAGCTGCTGAGAAGATGATCAGAATGGTCGAACTCGCACATTTTCGGTCTTAATTGCACCAAACATTTGATCGTTAAACCTCCTAGCTGAAGTCAATGTTACAATGATCTCCATTCGTCCGTTGAATTTCTTTCCAACAGTGGGACGGCTCAACGTATCGCATGCATAGAAAAAGAGGGAGGGGAGCAGAGGATAACCTGAACAGCATCAAAGGAGTCGGAGTCGGCGTCCTTCACGGCCCACTCTGAAGCGGACCAAGAAGAGCCACCCTTGGCCGGCTCCGATGCGGCATTGAGAACTAAACCCAACCCGCCTCTCACTGATGGAGGAGGAGCGCCGAGATCGGCCGTGGAGACCGTGTGAAGCACCTCCGTGAACCCGTCGTCCTTCCAGTACACCTTGGGCTTGTAAGAC
Source organism: Ananas comosus (assembly GCF_001540865.1). NCBI lineage: Eukaryota > Viridiplantae > Streptophyta > Magnoliopsida > Poales > Bromeliaceae > Ananas > Ananas comosus. The sequence goes on along the minus strand of NC_033635.1, from coordinate 197,296 downwards.
GTGATCAGGCCGTCCGGTATGCGGAGATGCAGAGAGCTCCCATTCCGCACCGACAGCTCAACGGTTGGGACCCCACCGGATTCCGCAAACTTGATTCCCTTCCGGCCGAACGTCTCCTCCAGAGCCTGCTGGGCCTGGGGAGGAGACGGAGACTGAGCGGGAATTGTTGTTGCTGCTGCTGCGGCTGCGGCTGCGGCGGCGGCGGAGGTGGGAGAGGAGGAGGAGGAGGAGGCTCTGACGGAGAAGTTGGGCTTTGGGTTGGGGAGGCGGAGAGAGAGGAGAGAGGCCATGGATGATGGATGACTCCTCTTCACCCTCCACACATTCACGGCTGTTTCGTTCATTCATTCCATTTCAAATATCCGTTTGCCACCTCTACAAGTGGATTACGCAATAGGGCCCACTCGTCATGGTAGCGACGACATTAAGGACGCTATATACCGCCTCCACCCGTAAACTGCAAACAGTAGGAATGACGCATTGTAGTAATCGATTATTCCCTACCGGCACTAAAGAAAGCAAGTGGTAAAAAATTTGGCAGTTGATACTCGAGATTTCAAGTTCGAATTCTAGTTGATTCACATTTTCAGCTACCGAAGTAGATAAGGTACTACCTATTTCTCAAAAAAAAAGAAAGAAAAAAAAAGAGTAATCGATTATTATCCTGCTGCGCAGCATGTTTTCAATATATCTGGGCTGCATGTTTTCTATATATAGGGTGCACAAATCTTTTCGAAAATACTTGTACATAACATGCCGATCGATTTAGATCCCAAAGCTATTGCCATTCGCATAGCATGACCAGCTTTAGAGAACGGGCTACATGGCTTAACTGATTGATAATTTTGCCACAAGAAGCCTCTGGGAAAAGACTCGCCGCATTGGGTCACTTAGGTAGAGTAAAAACAGATAACTTAGAGAGAGTAAAATCAGACGACCGCCCAGAACGTGGGATACACCACTAGAAGGTAAATGGAAAATATCTTTGGATGCCTCTCAACAATACACAGAATCTAAATAGTTACGATGACCCGGTCATTCAACTCATTCGGCAAAATCAGTAATAAAGACATTAAGACAACAGTAAAGCAAAACCAAGTATCGATACAGAATCATCGCTTCAGAGATAGGTTACAATCCGAAATATTTGGTGGCACTGCAAAATCAAGAGGGCAGCCGCAATCAAAGAAAGCCGCACTTAAACAAGATGTTGATCCAGTCCTTTCGTGAATCAAAGCTTCCTATACGATCACAACTACGAAAAAAGAAACACCTCAGGCAACACTAGCTTCTAGTCTCACATAATTATATAACTAGGGCACAAACTAATCCTCATCCATTCCAGCTGGTTGATCTCTTCTTGGGCCACCTGCTGGTTTTGCCATTATGATCTGCCAAAATATATCACGTGTTATTTTCAGTTGGCATCACCAGAAGTGCAGCAGCACAAAATAAAAAAGCAAGAGGAAAAAAAAAAAAAGAGGCCTGCAAATAAGATTGTAGGAAATACAAAACAAAAAAAATCATGGCCGCAAAAATGGGATAGAAACATCAGTTACCTGATCGACCCGCAGAACAGTACAAGCAGCATCAGCAGCATACTTTAGTGCGAAGAATCTGCACAGGGGAACAATTGTACTTAGACGTCATCCCTGATATGAAAATACATAGTATCAAGCATACGGTTGGCAATATATGCAGACAACCATCACAAGAATAACTACGCCTCACATACTTGTGTTGATAGCTTTTACATGCTATATAAAATGATAGGCACAATGGTTTAGTGATTTTATGCCTGTACCAACAAAGCTCATATCAAAATTTTAGATACCAAGGTAGCATGCAATCAAAGTTCATATAGATGATAGTAAGAGTAACACTAGCCTACCTGAAGCACCTTTGCAATCAAATAATTTAAAAAAGCAAGTGAACCAATAAATGTCAGATCAAAATTGTCTCCTCCATAGAGCCATTTCGCTCAATCAAAGTTCCAGAAGGAACAAAATCTGCTAATACCATAACAGAACCTTCCACTAAATAAGCATGATAAAGGATGCAAATAACAAAAACAATGGGGAAAAGACCAGCTTCCTCAAAATCAGCAGAGATCTAAAATAGTAATATTAGCTCATTCATCATCCAAAATATATTGGGAGTATAAGACAGTGGCTTACTTGGTGACATAGAGATCCCAGATTTTCATGGTTGAAACATCCTTACAAGTACCTTCCTCCAAATCAATTCCAACTTTTGTATTTCCAGCGGCATGTTCAGCATACAAGGATGAAATTATTTCCATGGCATTAAGTCCAGCATTTTCAGCAAGGGTCCTTGGCACCATTTCGAAGCTTTCAGCAAATTTTGCAATGGCAAACTTATCCAATCTGCACCAAAGAGTACAAAAATCAGATCATAAGTTTGCAAGCCTGCTATTCAGCAGCAATCAACATTTGTCAAGGACGGTAGGTAGCATAACAGTCCTCAACAATTTCAAGTACATTTGAGTAGATAACTGAGAGTACCCTGTTTCCTTGAGGGAAAACTCATTTAACTTCCTAGCTAATTCAATTTCTGCTGCAGCAGCCCCAGGAATTATCCGGCTATCTCTGCACATTGCCTGGTAAGCATAGAAAATGAAGGGTAAAAACGAAATAGGCAGCACATACTAAGAGAGATGCCAAAAGTAAAAGCCAATCGAAAGCTTTAATCATGTTTAAGATTGAACAATCAAGTTGTCATCATAAGAAAAGACCAAAATTAATAAGAAGAAACAGACCTTGTAAGTATTAACACCATCGTCAACGGCCCTCTCAAGGTCATCTAATATACTGTCAGTGCTACCTCGTAAAACAACTGTAGAAACTGAGTTTCCACCTTCCTCATTTTTCACTATAGTAACCTGTCAAATGAAATGAAACAGAAATGAAATGAAACAGCAGTCAAGACTCGAGAAAACAGGCAATCATATTATAAACCTGCAAAGTAATATGTAAGACTACATACCCGAACACCACCAATTTCCTCCACTGAAATAGAGTCGGCATACCCAAGCTCATCCGGATTTGGTTGGCTAAGTTTAAGCTATTGCATATTCAAGAAGAAATTCCCGTCAGTAAAAAGGCATCATCTGCCAAGAAAACAAATTTAAACAACAATAACTTACAAGAGCAACAGCACCGGTTGTACGGCAGAACCTTCTTAATTCAAACTTTGAGCTGATTTTCAGCACCATGAGCCTGCAAAATAGCATGGCATATCAGTGTCATCAACAAAAATTATTACCTATATTTGATTGCATGTGGCACATTACACTTGAATTGTATAGATTATCCCGCATTACACAAAAATAAAGTATTCATGCAATTTAGGCCAACAACACAACTTCACTTACTTATAACGCTCACAGAAATGTAATGCCATATCACCAACAGCTGCTCCACTCACAACCACATTGGCACCTGAATCAGCAACAGCTTTAATAAGCTCCTCAACCTTAGCTTCCTCAGATTTCGCATAATTCTCTAGCTGCAAAACACATATACAAAGAAACTTCTAATCAGTAAGCTTCATAATATATTTTAAATCATAAGTCTACTGAATATATTAAAAGTCCTTATAAAGCACAAGATAATTTAGAAAGCATCAATGTCTTGAGTTACAGTGAGACTTCGAGGTTAACAGGAAAACAAAGGAACCCTGTTATTGGTTACAAAACTTTTACATATCATACAGGAAAATAGTTCCTGTCACGCAATATTCAAAGTACAATCTTGATTTACATGAGTGAAACATACATAATGTTCCGGCTAGTAGTTATATCAGTAACCACATTTCATATATGAAATCCTTAATTTCCTGCCTTCATGTAATAATTCAAAAAACCTTAAAATTCCCCATCAGTTCAAATGCGAAACATTCATATATAATTAAGCCCTCTAGTATTAACAAATGTTAATTCAACATTTGAAACTCCCTGTGAAAGAAAATTCACTACATTTATTTAAACTAGAAGCCTACCTGCTCAGCATTTTGAATAAGAACAGTTCCCTTGGTTTCTGTTGCTGATGTATCAACACCTCCAGCAAAGACAGCAATCTAAAGAACAGATACATGCATCTTTTGTAAGCCATATTAAGAGCTCGGTATTGAAAGAACGTGAAAGGGGGGAAGGAAAAAATAAAATTCATCTGATATTTAAAGGTTAACACAAAAATCAAAATAAATTTTACCTTTGCCTTCTCCACCCTTTTAATACTCCCAATGGTATCATTTTTCAAAACCATACCCCGGACAACTGTACAGTTGTGTAGGCCACCTCCAAGTAGCTTTGCAACTCGAACATTGTCCACATTGAAGTTCGCAGGATTTTTCGGACAGACTTGAATGCATGCCTGACATGTCACAAAGCATCACGCGCACAATTAAAAACTACGCACTAAAATCACTGATCTATATAGGATCAACATAACTCACATCAGCAATGAGAGGGCACAATATATCTTCCTGTCCATATTGCTTGCTAGCAACAGCAGCTCTCATTCGTAAAACAACTTCATCCTTATTCCTCACATCCATGGTTTCCGACCCTTCCTCTACCAAATCATCTAAAAGTTCCACTGTCTGCTCATTTAATGACAATAAAAAGACATTTATAAAAGAGCATTTTCATAAATACGAATCTAAATTAGCACAACACTTAACAACATAGGAAAAAAAAAAAACCTTATTAATGGCCTTGATATAGCCGCTGATGATTTCACTTGGATGCAGCCCCATCCTAATAAGCTCCTCCGCTTTTTCAAGTAGCTCCCCAGCGAAAGAAATTGTAAGATTAGCCCCATCGCCAATCTCCTCTTGCTGGGCCTTGCTGGCCAGCACCAAGATCTTGGCAGCAGGATGCTGGACTTCAAGTTCATTCACAATCGTTGCGGCATCATTTGTCACAAAGAGCTTGTCCAAATGATTTATTACCATTTTGTTCATCCCTAAGTTAAAAAAAAATAACAACAACAACAACAACATATAAGTAGATAGAAAACAAATCCAATAGACAAACACATGAATGCCGAGAATATTATAGAGACGGAACGAACAAGTGCCTTCTACACTGAAGTAAAGAGTTGGATATAAATGAATGACAAAAAGTACAGGGGAAAAAAGTATAACCTTGCAACTCTCTGTCGATGTAAACTAAATGCAAGAGCATTAATGGAGATTTAGAATTCCTAATTATCAACCAGTATAAACTCAAGAGTGATTAGGCAACATAAAGCTACAGACTTTCAAGCACACACAGATCAAATGATTATATTACAAACTAATGAAATGATTCTTCTCCAAAATCTCAACGATAACCTTAAGCCATCAAAGCAATTTCCTTAAAACTTATGAAGCCCCAGAACGTTTTGCAGATGTCATGTTTCATTTTAGTTTTGAGTAGCAAATGAAGCGCAGAACAATATTAACTCCTAGTCATTTCACTGTACTAAAATCATAGTCCTAACTTACATTATGCCATCAGAGATATCGAATCTTCGCCTTAAGTTTCTCACTCGGATAAAAAATTGCTGAGAACCACGATCTAAACATACTGAAACCTAAACTAAAACCCTAGCTCTCAAATGCGCCACGTTCCAACAATCACAGTGATGCTTCGGAACTACTACCACATCCAAATGTAACGATGGGAAATGCTTGAAGAGAGAGAGAGAGAGAGAGAGAGAGAGAGAGAGAGATCCTAAAGGGATTGATTTGTCAATGAGGGTGGGGGAGAGGGAGGGGTCACCATTGGGGCCGAGGGAGGTGCGCGTGATAACGGAGAGCTCCTTGCAAGCGTCTATGTTCTTGAGGACGGCCTCGTCGAGCCCGGAGAGGTGCTTGTGCCCTTCCTTGAGCATCGCCTGGATCCCGTACGGCTGCATCGGAAAAACCATCTTCGCCACCACCCTTCTCTTCTCTTCTCTTCTCTTCTCTTCCGAAGATCTCAAAGGATGGAGAAGCCTCTCTCTCTCTACGAGGTGAGCGCCGAAACCCTAGAGCTTACTCGCACTGCGATCGGAGAAGGTGAAGAAGAGGGAGAACAAAACCCTTAATGAGAGAAGGGACTAGGCTCTGGCGGAGAGCGGGCGAGAAAAAGTAACTAGAACATTCGAAGCGTCTCACAACAGGCTGGGCCGATCTCCTGTAGCCCAGTTACGGCATCTGATTGACCAGGGATGGACTCTTGTAGCCCAAATGGTGCATTCCAATGGACGAGCCCAAACCTATTGGGTTCAGACGAGGCATTTGTACCCAGAAAAAGACAGGCCCATCCACTGGCCCGAAGTAAAAGTTGATCAATCTGTAACTTCGATTATTATTATTATTTTATTTATTTATTTGATTTCGACACCCGCAAATGCATTGTAAAAACGTAAAGATGTTAACGAAACAATGGATATAAAGACAATTTGAACTTTTTCTGGCATTTTATTATTCTGTGCGCTGATGCATAAGCGCATTCCATAATAAGTGAATAATTTATTCAACAATAAGTGGCAAAGAACTTGATGGTTGGTATCAATCAGATATCTCAAGTTCGAATTCTAGTTGATTCACATTTTTAGTTAAATTTATTTCTAAATGAAATAAACGAAACGGATAGCGTGCTATCTATCTCTCAAACAAAAAAAATAATTTTTTTGATAAAATACAAAATTTAATTTAATTGCTTAAAGTGTAATATCTTTATAACTTCAAGTAACAACTATATCTCTTTACCGATAGTTACAGATGTTAAAAATAACTTCAGGGGTTAGGGTTTAGGGTTTAGGGGTGAAACATCTCTGAGCACCTTGTTTCCAGACATCTACCCTCAAATCGCGAACAAGGAAGCTCGGATATCTCAATGCTGGAACCATAATGGATGGAGATGGCGTTTTATCACTAGAGGCTTCACGGCGCCCCGATTGGCCCACAGCGATAGACAGCTGCAATTACTCAAAGACACACTTTCAAGCAGACACCTGTGCAGGAGACAAGACTCGTTTCGATGGCGAAGAACCACCAATCACCTGTTTTCGGTTAAATTCCATTACCAGTTCATCACAGATGGGGGATGTAGAGATCGGTGGAACCAACATATCTGGACCTTGAAGATTCCAACCAAAATTAGGATCTTCATCTGGACGTTGCTTCGAAAGAGACTTCTCATTTCTAACAGGCTGCTCACCAGAGGCATGTCCGTATATCCGCTTTGTGTGCTATGCGGGGTTCTCCCAGAAAGCTGTGATCATCTTTTCGCTAATTGCATCTTTGTTCGCTTCCTTCTACTCTCTACTGCGGACCTCGATGCATTTCTTGATACCACAGGAGCAGTGTGCAATCTTTGGGCAAAAGTATTGAAAACTCCAAACGACATGTTGAAACTTAAAAGTTTAACTCATCTGGCGGCAACCTGGTGGGTCGTCTGGTCAGATAGAAACTTGGTCATCTTTCGGGACGCACCCCCAAACGCAGTCCACTCGGCGGGACGTATCAACAGTTTGATTTGAGGCTGGAGTATACTGACCTGACCTAACTCTCGTACTAGCTTACTTTGTTTCTTTTCTTCTTTTTTCTTTATCTATGTTTTCTCCTTTTGCCATTTTCGGAGGCCGTCGTTGCTTCCACCCTGTACGCTTAATTCATCCCACTTTATAAATGAAGCAGGTAGCTTGCTACCTTTTTCTCAAAAAAAAAAAAAACTTCATATTACAACAAAAAAAAGGGGACCAATATACTGATGCTGGGTCTTTATCAAATGTAGCTCAAGTTGCTTATCTGCTCCTGCGGCAATCAGATTTATCCTCGTTCTTATTATTATACAGTTATGCGTAAAGCAACGAAATTCATTGGTAAATTAATAATTTTTTAAAGAGAGAGAGAGAGAGAGAGAGAGAGAGAGAGAGAGAGAGAGGAGATCCTCCGCCCATGGAAGATAGAAATAAATAAATAAATGGAGAAAGGGAAATTCATTTATACTTCTGATTACCACATCAGAAAGAATCCATTGTGCTCGTGCCTCCGCATAGCTCAACAGCGACTCCCCACAAAGTTTTGCCACGTCGCCACCGCACCCTCCTGGAGCAGCAAAATAATTGGCGATCGCGGTGCAGGTGCTTAGTAGCTGCGAAACAGCGTATGCTTCTCCCTCCCCGTTCTATTATTCTGGACGCCGTTCGAGGTCGCGAGGAGAGGGGGGGGCGAGAGAGAGAGAGAAGAAGGGGGAGGGTCGGCGACCCAGTGGACGAAACCCTAGCGGTTCTCCAAACTGGGCGAAGAAGAAGAAGAAGAAGAAGGAAAAGAAGAGGAGGAGGAGGAAAGTGCGGCGCATCGGGGGCCGTTCGATCGGATCGGCGCGGTGCATCGGGCGGTGGTTGGGGGGGGAGGAGATCGGATGGCTGAGGAGGAGGAGGGGCGGAGCGAGAGCAGCAACTACACGTCGGAGGACGAGGGGACGGAGGAGTACCGGAGGGGCGGGTATCACGCCGTGCGGATCGGCGATTCCTTCAAGCAGGGCGCCTACGTCGTCCAATCCAAGCTCGGGTGGGGCCACTTCTCCACCGTCTGGCTCGCCTGGGACACCTCCCACTCCGTAAGATACACAATCCAACACCTCCCCTCCCCTCCCCTCCCCTTTCCCCCTTTGCACCAGCGAATCCCACCTCTCGGGGTGTGTAGGATGCCGCGAAGCATCTTACGAATCTGATCTTTCTCGCCGAAAGATATAAAAACAACAAAAACCCTCTCTCATTTTGCTTAGAAATGGATTTAGTATCACAAAAAATTCGATCTTTAGTAGAATATTTTGATCTTGGTTTCTCAAAGGGAGAACTCGTTCTTCGCATTTGCTTAAAGAATGCTCAGTATACATATTTAAGCATTGAAATCGGCTATCCTTTTCTTGGTTGCAGCGATATGTGGCACTCAAAGTGCAGAAGAGTGCGCAGCACTACACTGAAGCAGCAATGGATGAGATAAAGATCCTCAAGCAGATTGCCGACGGTGATCCCAACGATAATCGGTGTGTCGTCAAGCTCCTGGATCACTTCAAGCACTCGGGGCCGAACGGGATTCACGTCTGCATGGTGTTCGAGTTTCTCGGGGACAATCTCCTTACATTGATCAAGTACACGGATTATCGGGGAATTCCTCTTCCGATGGTGAAAGAGATCTGCCGTCACGTTCTAATTGGCCTCGACTACCTCCACCGCGAACTATCAATAATTCACACCGATCTTAAGCCTGAGAACATCCTCCTTGTCTCTTCACTTGACCCTTCCAAGGATCCACGACGCTCTGGGACACCGCCTGTTATTCCAAACGTGAAGACTGACGACCAACCTCCTAAAACCACTGTGTCGACTAACGGCGACCTAACAAGAAACCAGAAGAAGAAGATCAGGCGGAAGGCAAAGCGTGCGGCTGCGGCCACGTCAGTGAGTGGTGCGGCCACTGCTTCTCAGGATGCTGATGTGTCAGAAGATAAGGGGGATTCTAGTGTGATGAATGAAGACGACGGTGGCAGTGGTGGTGGAGAACAGTCTGGCGCAGTGCGAGGCCATAGAAGGGGTAGTAAGGGAATGAGGAGGACGTTGGTTACGGAGGCTGACCTAAGATGCAAGTTGGTGGATTTCGGGAATGCATGCTGGACTTATAAACAGTTCACAAGTGACATCCAGACAAGGCAATACAGGTGCCCTGAGGTGATTCTTGGTTCCAAATATTCTACCTCTGCTGATATGTGGTCGTTCGCATGCATTTGCTTTGAGCTTGCTACTGGAGATGTGCTCTTCGATCCACACAGCGGGGACAATTTTGACAGGGATGAGGTAAAGGACTTGAACTTTCTTGTACGTACAGGGATGATATCCAGACAAGGCAATACAGGTGCTGCGTCTGTCAATAACTTTGACATCTTACACCCTCTTCTCTATTAGAAAGGGCAACAGAGAGATTTACCGGCAATGCCTGAATGGAACATCCTATCTAAGAAATGAGTTGGAACTTTCTTTTGTTTTCATATTTCCGCTAATGATAAAAACAACAACGTAATCCACATGCATCACTACTATTCACCTTCTCCACCGCTCGGGATTCTGGCTTATTATGTCAATTTGTCAAATTTTAGCAACATTTGATTTATTATCTGCAGTATTCTCTGTCTTTATAATGCATTTCTAGTCTTTAGATGAATCGCTTGTTTGCCGTCAAGTATTTGACCTCAGTATTGTAACAACCTGTTGGCCGGCACTAGTTAGAGACATTAGGGGATATATTGTCAACCTCTCTGACTAGTGAATGCACTCAAGTATAGTGGCCTCCACTACTTGGAGAGGGCGGTTGTTTTACAATCTACAGAGCTATGGAAGAGATGATGTCAGTGGGGTTAAGTTGGAGTGAGAATTTAACATCCATCTCACTCAACATCACCAACTCTAAGGAAAGGCTTTTTAGGAGTTTGTTGTGTACGAACTTTAACATCTGTTGGATCAATGTAATACCTAGTAATAGGGGACGCTATGTAATTATCCATTTGAGGCCACTTAGTGCGCTTCTTCCGCGCAACTCTAGTAAGCTGGTGTGCCTTGTTATTGTACTTTAACTGCATTAATGTATGGTGCCACAGGCCCCCATGAGCAAAACCAATGATTTAATCTTGCCTGAATTTGGATGGTTTTAGTGACAGGAAATAAGTTTGGTTTCAGATGCAGTTAGCACAACTCTTCAACCAATCATAAACAATAAACCAATAGAAAACCAATGCAAAATACCCAAACTATATCTGTGTGTAGCTGATTTGGTTGGTGGACTTGTTCTCTTCAATTTTGTGTTGCTTGGCTGGTTATATTTTGCAGAATGCATCATATTACAGTCTTGGGTTATATTTTCAGGACTTCCTGTTTGTTTAGTGGTTTCTTTAGTAAAGTCAGTAATTTTGGTGTACACTTTTGGTGCTAATGTGTGTCAGTTTCTTAATTCTCAAACTATTGGGGTCATCACTTTCAATTCCTTCTATACTCTAATCAAACACGTCCTATTCCCATTGCTACTGACATCTGAGATGTGTTTCCACTTCATGAACATTTCAACTGCTCAGTACTTATCCTGAATAACTACTGTTTCTCGAGTTACTTTGATGCATTATCACTTTCTATTTTGTTGGTTTTACCGCCTTTCCTTCCACATCAGATTATCTTTCTTGCCTCTGTTCTTGCCACTGAAGTTCATTTTTGTCAGCCTGCTATATTTTATGCTTCTGTCATTCTTTCTCTTTCTTTTTGTGGTTAAAGGTGTCTAGTATTTCCTGTATGTTCTGATTCATATGTGTGAAGGTAGTTGCCTGTTTTTCTCATAGAAAGCCTCTACTTTTTGGCATTTGAATCTCTAACTGCTTGTAGAAGTACCTTTACAGCACAGATTCGTCGTGTCAGTGCCACACAGCCCTCTAAGATAAAGAGCTACATAGCCCCATGTTGGTCCAGCAATAATCACAGTGGCTTATGTTATCACTAGGCTACATGTTATCAATATAATGAGTGTTTTCAGCTGTCTGTTTGTTTTTGTCATTTATTTTTCCAAGATTTACGCTTATAATAATACATCCAGTGCTGAGAAACTCTTGGAAGACAATCAGATCTTGAGGTTCTTGAAACGTACTTGGTGGATTAAACATTAACATGATAACGACCTTCTGACAATCAGCAGTGTAATTAGGCCTACTTACGCATCTAAACATGTAGAGGAGGTGAGGCTATCTTGCAATTGCCTTTGTGAAGCTACACTATATGCAGCAACCTGAGGCCAGCAACTTTAACCCCTGCCAACTGATTCTAACTATAGATCAAGGTAGTCATATTTTTGCCATTTAAGACCAAATGTAACTGTGTTTCATTTGGCGCTGACATGGGGGACTCATAATGCTGTCTGGCCTCGTGCTGTACACTAATCATCTGCTGGGCAAATAAGCTGCCTATATATGATTTGCATTATAACATCGGCATATTGTTTTGTTAGGACGTGAAAATATTTTCCTACACTGCCTGTATAAGCGATAATAATTCTTTTTTAATGCTATGCAGGATCACCTCGCACTGATGATGGAACTGCTTGGAATGATGCCTCGCAAGGTAAATCATCTTTTCTTTAGCCTTCTAAGGAAGTCTCCTTAATAAGCATTGGAAAAATGATAATATGAAACTTTTGCTGTGACGGAAAGTTGGAATGAGATTATGAGCCCCAAAGCCAAATTCTCTGAGGGTGAAGCTTTTGCTTTTGTTATAGAGGAAGTGTTTGGAATTATTGATGAAAACGATGTTAATTCTTTTTCACTCAGCAGCACTTTTGTAGCAGCTCTAGCAAGGCCAAAGCATTAATTCATGTATTACTGTTCTCTCGCAGATAGCCTTGGGCGGCCGATACTCTCGCGAGTTTTTCAACCGGTACGGCGATTTGCGGCACATTCGCCGCCTGAGATTCTGGCCCCTCAACAAGGTACTCATGGAGAAATACGAGTTCGGCGAGCAGGATGCAAACGACATGGCCGACTTTCTTGCCCCTATACTAGACTTTGTTCCAGAGAAGCGGCCCACTGCCGCCCAATTGCTTACCCACCCATGGATCAATGCTGGGCCTTTGACTTGTGAACCAAGGTCTCAGCCCGAACCAACCCAGCCGTCAGTGGACGGTGTTTCTGAGAAGCAAAAGAAGGAGAAAGAGGAGCGAGATGCGATGGCAGTGGGGATAGGAAATATTGCAATTGACGGAACTGCAAAAGTGGGAAAAGATTCTCCAGCTGGCAGTAAGGTGGGAAAGGCAGTTGTTACATCTTCGAGGTAGGTTTTGTTTTGTTGCATTTGGCCTTTAGATGGAAGCTTTTTCAGTTGTTTGTATCTTGGATGAGTGGATGGCTGGCTATACCTTTCGGTTTTTGATTGTTTTAGGTATGGATGTAAAATGGAAAATTTTAGGTGTATGTTAGCATTCAGTTGGGGTTACTAAGACTGTTCCCCTTTTGACTAAGGACCTCTACTTATTTTATGAGGAGTTCAGATTCTTGAGATTCTTTTGAATTGAATTCAATTGAAAGCCCCAGTTTTGGAGGTCTTTCCCCCCTCTTCGATCCGTGGATTGATTTGACAGCGGTATAAATTTTGTTTTTAAATTGAGTTATGATCAGAACAATAGATTGCCAGAATAATATATCAAAATGCAATTGCCTTTTCATGGTGAAACTATTAAATTTGAAGATACTGAAACAGCTTTCCATTAATCATACTACAATAGTTTTCATTAATCCTACTGTAATAGGTTTGATCACCACTGCTTGCGCTGTTATCTTCTTTGGGCATGGAAGCTTTTGCGGAACTAGCTTTCCACTTCTATTTATAACTTTGGCATCTTACCAATGAGTTGTAAACCACCAACATCAAATCCAACGCTGAAAATCTTAGATGTGTTAAAGCTAAATTTAGGTAATGAGTTAAAAGAGCCAACCAATCAATTCTGCTAAAAAATCGCTTCAAACTTGTAGAGGATGTTCATTCTAAGAAGATCTTTCCAAAACGGACACCATTAATGAACATGCGGTTATTGAAGAGTTTGGAATAGCAAACTGAATAAAATTAGCCAATCCTTCCAAGTAGTTCTGCATTGTCACCGTTGCTAACCTTGGAAGTCGTAGCTCTTCTCCTGCTGATTCTCGAGTCTGAAGTACACATTGAAAGCATAAGATGCATTTCCTTCGGCACCGCAACTGTTGTATGTTGAAACATAGCCAAGCGAAGTGCAATCTGCATAATTGCGCTCGAATAGCATGTTTTCTCCAATCTTACTGAGATCTTTAGCATTTGGGTACAACAGCATGCACCATTTCTCAGGCAAATACTCCACACATTCTTCGCCCCAGCAAGGTGCTTCAGATGACAATTGTAGAACCTCGCAGCATAGCTCATCTTTGCATTTATCTCTCCATCAGCAGACCAAACCATCTTCCCCTGTGATGATCGGCATGTTGCTGAAGCTGATTTTCTTCAGAGCAGAGACCAAGGTATCAAAATTGGCATCATTCATCAAACACACCATTATATAAACTCCATAGTCAATGATTGCAGTTGGTGTGCCGTCAAAGAAAGCGAAGTCCAAGCGTCAGTCATTAAGGAACATCAGGGCAGAGTTTATGAAGGAACTAATATTCTCTCTCTCTCTCTCTCTCTCTCTCTCTCTCTCTCTCTCTCTATATATATATATAAGGTACCCATTTGGCTTTTGTAAGAAAATTTACAGCCGTTTTACCCATCAGCCCATTAAGGAACAGCAGGGCAGAGTCCAACTCCTGGCTGATCGAAAGAAGCCAGCACAGTGGGAGTTCACAACAGTCGGGTAAAAGGAAAGCAATTATAACTGTGGGAACCAAGAAATCAAACTGGTGAGTAATGAGGAAAACCAGCCCTCCATTACTGAATAACTATCTTTTCACACCAACACAACACACACACACACCCTAAACCCTAAACCCTAAACACACAGTTAACTAAGGCTTCTTGAAGCAAATCTAGCATTGTGGATGCTTTCTGTTTTAGTTCAACTACATCAAAGCCATATCTCGAAATAAAGTACAATAAAGCAAATCAAAACCCCTCAGGACACAGGTTTCACCCAAGTTACCTTTTATATTGGCTGCCGCACCTCAGACTGAAAAATCGGACAACAAAAAATAATATTCAAATAAATATACACAAAAAGGAATGCAAGGAACCAGCAGATTTGCCATACTTATTATCAACTTCCTGAAGCAATTGTTGTAAGTCATGTACAAATAATCCTGACAGAGTCTCTGGAATAAACAGATAAATAGGACGGACAGCAGGTGCAAAGCTAGGACAAACAGATACTGATAAAAGAGGAACCACACAATGAATATATTTAATCTAAAGGGCCAGAATGAAATAATGATGAAATTTGGCGCAAACGGGATATGACAGAGATAGGCGACCTTTTCGCTTAAGAATGAGCCAGCCTCTTGACAATAGAGGCCATATACTTGCCCTGGTGCTCAGCAAGAGAGAGCTCCGTCTCGCTAGGTTGCCTTGAGCCATCACCAGCAAAAACTCCGGCACCGTATGGAGAACCTCCTCTAATGTCGTCCATCTTGAACATTCCCGCTCCAAAGGTATAACCAATAGGAACAAAGAGCATTCCATGGTGGGCTAATTGGGTGATTGCAGTCCAACTGTAGAAGGAAGAAAATGACAGTACATACGCGTTACCGACGATACTTATATTGCAAAGTTCACACTTTGAACTAATGTCAAAAAAACCACACTTAATATGGCTTATGGTACAGCACAAGTCAGTCACAAATCTGCATTATTACATTGTACTCTAGAAAACTTCACATTTCTAAAATAGACGGTGATAAGCAAGAATTTACTACACACAAAGCATCAAATTATCCTCGTAGAATTCAAATGTAGTGGAATATGTACTGTTATAATGTATTTTCATAAACAATTAATTTGGCGATGCATCCTCAGAAAGTTACTGCTTTCCAGCGTGTGTTCATTTTCAACAGTAATAATCATAGTAGGGCTACTTATGCTGCAGCCGCAAGCTTCTCTAGATCCTTACCCACAGCTAGATTATAACTGATTAATTTTGGCATTCCTACGATCGTTAAATGACGACATCAAAAGAAAAACATCAGCACAACCAGTAACCAGAACCTCAAGTCCTCAACTAAGATTTTAGAAGTAAAAATCTTGTGCTTAACACGCCAAATTTGCTTAGCAATCTCCTCAGCAATGTTTCTCCCACGCCCACTTTTAGGCATATCGCTATTTCGAATCATTTTTACTGCCCCTCCCTCACAGTGATACTTCATCTACTCTCATGCCTTAGGCAACTAGCATTAGGTAGTCCGAATCAGTCATTTCTGCACTCTATCTATTAACTGTTCTCCACGTATCTAAGAAATCCCCATAGTTTTCTCATTGTTGTTGGGCATGTCCAAACATCATCTAGCAACTCTGCCACTTCCCATCCAGATTAGAAACCTGCAAGTCTCCCTCAAAAAGTATCGCGGTACGGGGTGAAATGGACATAGTGTGTGGGACCTAAAGTGTTGTGGTACGAAGTGAAATGGACATAGTGTGTAGACCTTGAATCTATCAACAAACAGGGTAATAAGAAACAAGCTGCTGGGCATTGTTTGTAACCATATAATGTTGATTCTCATTTTGATCTCAATTCGGAGATCTATTTACAAAAACATGCAGCGCTGCCGACAAAAAATCTTAAAACGGATGCATTACACCCTACATGTAAAAATGTTTCATCAAACAATGGTACTTTGGGGGCTTCAAATTGCGTTTCTTTTGTTCCCCAAACAACCAAAAACAAAAGGGTGAGCCTTGAGACCAGGCATTTCATGAGCCGCATCACAAGGAGAAGACTTTCCACGACGACATATCGGTGTAGAGCTGGACATTGGAAGGAAGGAAGACATAGGTTCGTTGTTTGATGCAATGACAACAGATAAAAATTGTGGTTGGTGAATGTTCGAATAATGGAAATAATAATTCAACCATGCATATCCATCAATTCCACGAAAACCTTATTGTTTGTTGCACTCGGAAGCAAAATTAATTTAGGAATTTAGGAGGAGGAAAAAAAAGAATCATAATCTTACGCAGTGGTTTCCTGTCCTCCTCCCTGGGTGCCGGTGCTGACGAAGAAACCGGCAGGCTTGCCGGCCAGCTTCTGCTCCCTCCAGAGCTGCCCGGTGGAATCGAAGAAGGCCTTCATCTGCGCGGCCATCGCCCCGAAGCGCGTGGGGAAGCCGAAGAGCAGCCCGTCGGCCTCCACCAGCTCCAGTGCGGTGATGACCGGGATCTGCGGATCCTTGGGGGGCGCCTTCATCTGCTCCAGCACCTCCGCAGGGAGCGTCTCGGCGACGCGGTAGAGGGCGGCCTCCACCCCCTCGATGCTCTCCGCGCCCTTCTTCATCCGCCTCGCCAGGGCCTCAACGTGCCCGTACATGGAGTAGAACACGATGAACACCTTCAGCTTCAGATCCGACGCCGGAGCAGCAGCCGCAGCCGCGGGAGTTTCGGCGGCATCGGTGCTGCTCGCGGGGCTCTTCTGATCGGCGGTGATGGGAGCGTCCCCCGCCGCCAAAGTGTTGCCGGTTGCCACGGCCGGCTGCCGCTTCTTGCTCGGTACGCAACCTCCTCCTTTCCCCATTACAGATCTCAATCTATCTATCTATCTATCTACCTATCTATCTATACGATCTCATCAACTGGTCAAAATAACAAATGAAAGAGAGAGAGAGAGATGTTAGGTTACAACAACAAGAACAACGAAAATAAAAAAAAAAAAAAAACGCACCTTTTTAGGTCTAGAGGGTATCAGCGGGAGATGGCTCGAATTGTCACCCAAATGAAGCGTTCTCTCTACAAAATCTGCCGCTTTTTCCCCGAATTCTGCTTCCGATTTCTGCAGGAATTAAGTCTAAATCTCTCACGGGAATCAAAATTTTGCCCGCTTTTAATCCGGAACCAAAGCAACACAATCTCCTGGAAGGAAATGGAGTGAATTCCTCCGGCGGAATTCGCCAATCCTCTCAGAAAATGACCTCTTGAAGAACCCCAGAAAAAAGAAAAAAAATGAAATAAAATCTCCCTTTCAGTCCCCTGGAACAAATTAAAAAGGGACAAGTAGCAACTAATTAATTTCGGTAACTAAAAATTCAAACTTTGAACCTTGTAACGAAAACAACAAGGCGACTCGAAATCTCCACGCAAAAGAGACGCTTACAGCGATGGTTCTCTCCTACCCCCGCCACCCACCTTTCCGGAGATCCCAATAATGAAAAGTCGCAGCTTCTTCCCACTAATCCAACCTCTATCTATCGCTCTGTTGTCTCTTCCCAGTTCTCACTCGCGGGCATTATTTTTCTTTCCTCGCTGTCTCCTTGCTGGCTTCCAGAAGCCCTGGACGAGGACGACCCGACCCTCCTTGTCAGACTCAGACTTCGGTTGGTCGTCACCTGCGACCGAAACCAAATGAATCAGCTGTTCCTGTTCGGCTCGCTGCGAGAAAAGCCGATGCGCCAGTTCATATCTAAATGCTGAGATCCACCTCCTCCTCAGATGCCACGTATGGAGTCTGCGTTACATGACCTAAACGAGCCGGAAAGTGACGTCAACTTCGCACGCTTTGTGGGCCCCGCCTTTATTTCGATCTCCTCTCAGAATCTCTCTTACTTTCTGGGCCTTTTCTTTTCCAACTGCCCAGAGTCAAAGCTTCGTTGGACTTCACCAATGAGGAGCCCAATATCAGCGACTCCACCGTGTCCCTGTGGGAAACAGGAAAAAAAAAACTAAAAAAAAAAACTATTTAAAAATAGTCCGTTGCATTCATGTGCCCGAGCGAGCATGGAAGTTAATGCTGGTTGGTTAATTTGAGGGCAGCACATAAACATAAATATAAATATAAATATAAATATAAATATTCATTTCTCCCGAGCGTCTACGCAAAGGTGAATCAAGTAACTATTATTATTCAACTAATGTCAGATGACGCTTGGCTCCATTCCTTCACATTCCATGAGTTAGTTTTTAAATTCTTCGAGCAGCACAAACTACGTACCACCGAGTTGCCATTTTCTAATCTTTATCCCAAAAAATAAAAAATAGCAGACCTCCACCTTCGACTTGAGAGAAAGAGAAAAAAGAGAAGACGTAATCTATTGTGAAGAGAAGAAGGCAACAAAAGTGTAATATAATTTAGGAATTTAACCCACGCAAGAGAGGATTACCTGACTTTGACTGGGTGAAAGGGCGTGCCCAAGGAACAAGAGAGGTGAAAAGGCAATATCCCGTCTAATCAAACCTGGCGACCGAAGAAATACTCAGAGTTGAACTAAGCTAGACCTGGCTCCAGACCTCATATCGGGACTGATTTTCGTTTTTTTTCCTTTCTTTTTTAACAGGGAAGGCTTGGATCGGGTCAGGCCCAGAAAAAAAAAATAGTCCATAGATATTGTCAGACGGAAGTAAGCATCAAAACATTAAAATTTTGGGCAGGTTCATACAAATCAGAAAAAAAAAAAAATGTGGGGTCCAGCCCAACATTTTCCCTACCTTGCTGTTTTGAAGGCCTGTCCCGATCCAATGTTCTCGGGCCGACCCACAGAAATAATAGGACCGAACGGGGCCGGTTTTCGCGTTAGATCGCGGATTTTTGTTTCTGCTCCTTTCTCCGCCAGTAGGAGAATAGACTGCTCTTCCAAGCGTCGCTTCCGCAGTCGCTGGAAGAGCGATTGCCGTGGTCGTGTGTTCTTCTTCCTTCTTTCTTTTGTGTTTTTTTGGGGGGACTCCTTGTCTGCGTTCTGACTCTTCAACTCTGTGTGTTTGGCTTCTCTTCACTTTTTTAGGACATGACATTTTTTTGAAAGCTCTTTTTTCTTTTTCTTTTTCTTTTTCTTCCGAACGATCTATCTGAGATGTCAATTTTTTTTTTTTAAAAAAAAAACATAGCATGCTACTTGCTTCGTTTATTTTTTTAAAAATAAATTTAGTTGAAAATATAAATTAATTAGGATTTGNAGAAAAAGATAGCATGCTACTTGCTTCGTTTATTTTTTTAAAAATAAATTTAGTTGAAAATATAAATTAATTAGGATTTGAATTTGAGACCTTAGTACCACTTGCACTAAAAGACGATCGGTCTCATACTCTCATCTGTCAATTTTTAATGTAGTTTAATGTGGATTTGACATAGAATAATTAAGATTCCAACATCGCTTCTTCTGGGAAAATAATCGGGAGAGATTTACTGTATAATGGTCCAAAGCCAGGCCCAGCGTAAGGGACGAGTGGGGCAAGGAGCCCATGATGATAAAAGGAAAGGAGTTCCAGAAAAGCTAGCTAAGTAATAAGCCGGTAAATCACTACTACCTCTACCTGGGACGAAAGAAGGGAACTGAAATGTAATAAACATGCGTCAGTGTACCTAACAACTGTTGCAAGTAGATCGAACTACGTGGAAACTGACGGTATCACTCGAAGGACTTCGCTGCAGAAAAATAAATAAATAAATAAATAGTTTTTAAAAAATAAAAAATAAATAAATAGTTTTAAGGAAAAAATCTCTTTTGCTGGATGAGGTAGCCCATTGAGTTACATCATTTAGGCTCCGTTTGGTTGGAAAACTAAATTTTGGAGAACAACTTTTGTTGTTTCTGAGAACAGAAGATATTTCGGTACAAGATAGAACAGTTGTAAATTTGTGTCTGGATGCATTCGAGGATATTCTAGAAGATATCCTTAATAGCGTTTGGATAAAAAGTCTAGAACAACGTCTAAATATATTTTTAAAAATAAAATAATTAATTTATATTAGTATATTTTATATAAAATTATTTATAAAATTATTTCATATAGTAATTTATAATATAATATTTTATGTAAGAATCTAATTTAAAATAATATATTTTATTTTATTATATATAATAATTTATTTTATGTAATAATTTATTTTATATAATTTATTCATAATATATTAATGAATAAAGTATAATACTAACAATATCCCTATATTTTTAATTAATAATTAGTATAAATTTCAATACAAATAAAAAATATATATATAATTAAATATTAAAGTATAAATGATAGAGTTTAATAAAATAAAAAATATATCAAATTTAATTAATTTATATTATATAATAAAATTTAAGTATAAATATATTATCATAAAAATTTAAGTATAAATTTCAATACA
>NC_033635.1:159181-174931 GCF_001540865.1 Ananas comosus | reverse complement strand
AAATTTAAAAATTAAATTTTAAATTTTAAATTTTGAATTTAAAAATTTAAATTCAAATATAATGAGAGGGATAATACTATTATTTTATATTTATAACTATCAACTATTCTTTTTATTCTATCTTATTTATCCAAACGCTATTTTTTTATTTCCGAAAACAACCAAATTTTCATCCAAACACAAAATTGGTTTAGTTCTCACTTATACCTAAACTTATACCTATCTCTGATATAAGCTAGTTCTTACTTTTACCTGAACCAAACAATGTCTTAATGAACTTGCTTATTTGTTTGATATAGTCCTTCTTATGCCCATCATGAATATAAAATAGGTTAATTTGTATATAAAATTCATAAATTTTGAGTTTTTGTAAAATTGGATTTTTTTTTCGATTTTACAAATTCGAGCCGGATTTTCAACATGACTAAAATATTTTTTGTTCCTTTTCTCTTTTTTTTTTCTTTCGTTCTTTTTTTTTTCTTTCTGACCCTCATCACCTCCTCCACCGCCGGCGTCGATGGCCCACAGCGACGGTAACAAAGGTGGCACTGCCTCCTCCGCCTGCGCTCGCGCGGAAAAAGGAAAACTCAAAACGGAGCCGGATGAAACGGACGGAGATGATGAGGTCATTGCTGAGGAAGTGCTCGCCGCCCGTGAGGGTAAGGAAAAAAATGCGTCCATCTCCAATGAGCGAACAAAGATATAGAGGGTAGAAAAAAGCAAGAATAAAAAGTGAAAAAAATAAAGAAATTTTTTTTCTCTTTAAAAGATCATATATATCATTATTGTTACTGAAAAGTTTAAGAATCAGAGGAAAAAAAAAAAAAGAATATTGCATCATTAAAATAAAATTATACTGTTTTACAAGAAAATTACACTGTTTAATATGAACGTTATATTTTTTAAGATAAAAATTAACTCTTTAACTATTTCGATAAAATTACACTGTTTTAAAAAAAAATTATACTATTCTCTAATCCCCATCGCTTCATCTTCTTCTCCTTCTTTCTCTTCCCTTGACCCCCTCCTCTCTCTCCCCATCCGGCCTCTATCTTTGCCAACGCGAGACTCTCTACCCCGTGCGCTGCATCGGAGTTCCGAAACTTAAAATTATTTTGTATTATTTTTATATGATATTAAAATTTAATGTCTTTCGTTTGAATTACCTTAGATTTCTAATTTTATTTATTTATTTAAATTTTAAATTCATGTTTTGAATATATTAAAAAATTTTGAGTTTAGATATAAAAAAAATATTGAATATAAAAGATTGTCCTCTAATAATTTTAACTATTGCAGAATAATAATTATTTCATGTTATTTTAACAGCGTGCAACTTGGCTTAGTAGAGAGAGGTGTAGCTTATCAAGCTATGGGATGGCCTAATATTCCATTAGTTTGCTCATGAACAGCAAAATCATGGTCCCAGCAACTTCTTTAGTTGGTATAAATTAAGGTTGGCATCAATTTTTTTTATAAGTAAAAGGTAGTATGCTATTCGTTTTATTTATTATTTTTAGAGAAAAATTTAACGAAAAATGTGAAGGAACTAAATTTTGAATTTGAAACTTCGAATATTAACTATTAAGCTTTTTATCATTTGCGCTGAGACGAAAGGTTGCTATTAATTTGATGAAGGAATATGCTTGTGTCGAAATCAGATGTCGACCTCACCATTCGTTCAGCCAAAACAATCAATATAGCACACGAGACTTGAGAGCTTTTGAGATGTGAACGCTTGTCGTGGCTAGATTTTGCCCGCAAGTTATCAAGAACAGAATGGTTCTGCAGCATCGAGAAAGCGAAAGAGCTAGTGAGGGATGGTGCCTGCATTTTCGCTGCGGTTGTGAGGTAATTTATCTAAAATTTACAATTTAACTATTTTTTTTTAGAGATAGGCAGCACGCTACTTACTTTATTTATTTTATTAGAAATAAACTTAGTTGGAAATATGAATCAACTAGGATTCGAACTTGGGTCTCGAATATCAACCATCAAATCCTTTGCCATTTACTTTTGGGACAGTTATAATTTAACTGCTAAATCTTGAAAAACTGCATCAGCCACAGTTCCTCAACTAGGAATGTCAATAGGTAGGGATACTCGAAATTTTATCCGAATCCGAACCCGAATGAAACGGATATGTCCGATGGATATGGATATGGATTTGGATATGGATTTGGATATGGATATAAAAAATAAAAACCCGACGGATATGGATTCGGATATGGTTTTGATTGTACCCGATCCGAACCCGAACCCGACCCGAACCCCAATTTATTTTGTATTATATATAATATATATATAGATATATATAAATTTGATGTTATATTTGAATTTGTATTTTAAAAATTTAAATTTAATATAATATATTTTGAAATATTGAAAAAAAAAATAATATTCCGGACTTCAAATTTTCGGCGTTCGGATTCGGGTGGATTTCGGATTTTGGTTCGCGTTCGGATTTAGATATGGATTCTTTAAAATCCGCCGGGTCGCTGTTCGCGGTTCGGGTATCGGGTCTGCGTTTTTGAGTCCGCGCTTCGGATTCAGATTTTATAAAAATTCCTCGAATCCGAACCTGTGACATCTCTATCTCTACTCCCTGAAACTGGACTTGACAGTCAGACTTGCGAGTTACTGCGCCTGATTTTCGGGCTTCATTACAAACAACTATCGGTGGCCTCTTTGCTGATTAAAATTTGATCTAACTTTTTAAAGGAATAATAATTAGGCCAAGGGACCGGTGGCCGGAATTTCCTCACCTGTCAATGGTGGATAGCAACACGAAGCTTATGGCGGCATGTTTTGGTTTTTGCAAGTCTTTGTCACTGAATTTTAAGGATGTCTATTGTAAATTTTACTGAGCGCCCACAAAAAAAAAAAAAGAAGAAAAAAGATAATTCAATTTTGGTTGTCGTTTTAAAACGTAAATTTTTTTATTATAGTAGAGGATGCCCGCTTGCAATATTATAATAATCTGTATTTACGATTTTTCTAAGAAATAGATTAATATGTTATCAGCTTATTCATTAAACAAAATGAACTAGAGGTTTACAATGTGAAAAGCAGTCAGGCTAGGATTCTGAACAAAGGGAGGATAAGACTAGCAGTAGAGAAAGAAAAAGAAAAATAAATGAAAAAAAGCGGAAAAAAGAAACCATAAAACAAAAAAGAGAGAGGTAGCAAGAATTAGTAAAGAGGGAGACTTGTAGTCCGGTGTTCTCGTAGCTTATTCCAAATAGTACAAAAAAATTGCACACGTTTCAGCGATTGGGAAGGGTGGAGAATTTCAGCTCGGAAGATAAAATTGTTTCTTCAGTTTAAACCACCTATCAAATAGCCGACAAAAAAGTTAATAATTTTTTCTTTTCCCAGCATCCTATAGGCTAAAACTCCTTCCCCATAGTTCTCGAGCGTCAACAGAGGGCGCAAGAAGAAATGCCGGCGCATTCGCACGAACGAGTAAGAAATAGTTACTTTTACCAGGTCCAAATAGCATGATAATAAAAGGAACTTCGTCCGCGAGTACGGACACCATGCAACACTTGAACGTCTGAAGGACTATCTGGATCAATCAGGTAGTTTTCACCGGACGCCACGTTGCCATATTCTTCGAGTAAAATTTAGTAAAAGAAATTAACCCAAAAAAAAAAAAAAAAAAAAGAGTGGCAGAATCGTGCAAGGAAAGGGAGGCTAGCTTATCATCGTATATATGATAGCACATCCACCCACGCCAGCAGGCCCATCCTCGGCGTATTAATGGGGAGATGGAGCCTCCCCTGGTAGCATTCAACGGCAATTGAGTGGCAGTGCCGCCGTTGGGATCACACGTCGACGCAGGTAACCATCAGATGAGGCAATTCACGGTTGGTTATGCTGCCCCATCTCCTAAGTTTCGTGACCAATTGAATTTCCAATCCTACGCCACGCTTTCATAAATTAGTGAACTCTCTAACATTCGTAGCCCACCCACGCCCAAGGTATGCATGATGATTGATGACCTCAACTCGGTTAATTAATTAATTAATTTGGTTACTGGTCGATGCTAAATTATTGATGGCGTCCCCGTTCTCATGTCTAATGATGTGATGAGTGAGTTGGAAATTCCTGTATCTCTCTTGGATAAGCATGATGGGTAAGTCGTCTTCATCCTGGGGTTGATATCCGTGAAGCATAAGACTTTGTCGTCTCGCCCAATCTACCTCGTGAAATGATTCATGCACATTAGATCGGTGGGCACTTTTGATGACTTGCTCTTTTTTTTTTTATTATTTTTTTCATTGGCTGATTTTGACAAATCGGTCCTCAATATAATTCATAACTGTTCTTCTTGGTCTAAACTGCCCTGCCCCTGTTATTGCATCATCATCATCATCCCTAATAGATAATGAATTTTGGGTTATATATATCCCTTGATTCGCATCGAGTCTTGCTTTTTGGAAGCATATATAGCCATTGGGCCATTCTAAAACCTTATTTTCTGCGAAAGCATGGAGCTACTAAAATGGGGATTTCACTATGAAGCAGGAATTGATGGCTGCAGCACGAAGAGGACCCCCAAAAACACTCAATCCTGTCCTACTGACTTGGAGAGTAGGCATCATAAACCTTATCTTGATGTGAGGCTTCAGCTCTCTTTCACCGGCCCCTGCTGCTCTTCCGCATACGACTTATATGTCAATTTCCTATCATTTTGGCGCTCTTATCAAAGCTTCCAACCACTTTAATAAGCGCATTCCGCATCTTACGAGAGGGCGTAGATCTCTCAAATTCGCTTCGACGATGGCTCAGTGCTTGTTCTTCCGCCGCAGAAGTGCTTAAACCTTCATGGGCGGCGCAACGATGGCAGCACCAGAAAAGGTACTGCGCTCCTTCCTGAGCTTGACATTCCTGCTGTTGGCGCTCTTTTATCTCTCGACCCGATTGGGCTCTTCCTATCCTACTCCGCCACAACCTTCGGAGCAGATCATCAGAACCAGCCCGAGTACGCCCGACGTTGATTCCAGCAGCGGCTGCAGTGGCATCTACGGGTTCGAAAGCTATAGTGGGAAGTGCAACTACTTGAATTCAGAAGAAGCCCGATGCCGTCCCGAAGGATACATAAACTATCTCCGCATCTTCTACTGCGTCTGCGGTGAATATCCGATCCTCGGGTACACTATCCTGATCCTGTGGCTTCTCCTCCTGTTCTATCTTCTGGGCAACACCGCTGCCACCTATTTCTGCTCAAACTTGGAGGGCCTATCGAGACTCCTTAAGCTCTCCCCCACCATCGCAGGCGTAACCCTCCTCTCTCTGGGCAATGGCGCCCCCGACGCCTTCTCCAGCATCGTCTCCTTCGTCGGAAACGGCACTACCGACGTGGGTCTCAACAGTGTCTTAGGCGGCGCCTTCTTCGTGTCGTCCGTGGTCGTCGGAATCATAAGCATCTGTCTCGGCCCTCGCAGGATCGCGATCGATAAGACCAGCTTCGTACGAGACGTCTCCTTCTTCCTTTTCGTTCTTTCGGTCCTGCTAGTAATCTTCGTCGTCGGAAAGATCAACCTGTGGTGCGCGGTGGCGTTCACCTCCCTTTACGCAGTCTACGTGTTCCTGGTGTCGATCACGCATCTCTGCAGGAGGAAGGATGTAGAGCAGATGGGCATCGGCGACGGGTTCCCTGCGCTGCCGGCGGATGCTGCGGAGTTTGGCGGATTGGAGTCCGCGGCCCCTCTTCTGGCGACGAGGGGAGGCGAATGGGGGGACGAGCCGAAGAAGCCTGCCTGCGGCTCCAAGGCGTGTTTTAAGGCGTGTTTTGCGTCGGCAGGGAGCAAGCACGCAATGGGCCGGGCCCTCCGCATTCTGGAGCTGCCTCTGTACCTTCCCAGGAGGCTGACCATCCCGGACGCATGCGAGGAGAGATGGTCCAAGCCGTTCGCGGTTATTTCGGTGACGCTGGCGCCGACGCTCTTGGCGGCGCTCTGGAACTCCAAGAGCCCCAGGGCCAAAGAGAGCTCGCTGGTCGTCCACGTTATTGGCGGGCTACTAGGGACGGTGCTGGGCGGCGCTGCTTTGGCAAGGACGAGGAAGGAGCGGCCGCCGGCGGGGGTGTTCCTGTTCCCCTGGCTGGCAGGGGGTTTCCTGATGAGCGTGGTGTGGGCGTACATCATCGCGGAGGAGCTGGTGTCCCTCCTGGTCTCCCTCGGGGTCGTGCTGCAGGTGAGCAGCTCCGTTCTGGGCCTCACCGTCCTGGCCTGGGGCAACTCGCTCGGGGACCTGATCGCCAACGCCGCGGTGGCGCTCAAGGGCGGGCCGGGGGGGGCCCAGACGGCGATGTCCGGATGCTACGGCGGGCCCATTTTCAACACCCTCGTGGGCCTCGGCCTCTCCCTCGTGCTGTCCTCGTGGGCCGCGCACCCTTCGCCCCTGCTCGTTCCCGTTCCCGACGACCCCACGCTGTATCAGACCGTCGGATTCCTCATGGCCGGGCTCCTGTGGGCCCTCGTCATGCTGCCCAGGCGAGGAATGACGATCCATAGAGGCTTGGGCTACGGCCTTCTCTCCATATACGCGTGCTTTTTATCTCTGCGGATTCTTCAGTCCGTCGGGCTGCTTCAGATCCAACAATAATAATCTATTAATCTCGGGCTGCTTCACGAAAAAAAAAAAAAAAATCTATTAATCTCGGCCTGCCTTACGGGCCAATATATTAAAGCCTCATCTTGTGTAATAAATTCTCCGTAACTCTTTTTTTTTTTTTTTTCCCTTCTTTTCCCTGTACTTAATAACAGTGCGGGTGAAATGTACAGTATTACTTTTCTCACGTCTTTTAAGTTAGAGCGCTGCTACCGCTACAACTACCTTCCTGTTGTGATGTTACAGGATTCTCATTCAAAAGTAACCAATTTACATTAATTTTATTATTTTTTAAAAAATACTACAAATTTAAAAAGGACTAACTTCTAGGAGGATTGCAATTGTAAAATAACCCTACGACCAAGGGTTGTATATGTTGATTATTAGCTTTTCATGTTTATCATCATCACACACAGAGAGAGAGAGAGAGAGAGAGAGAGAGAGAGAGAGAGAGAGAAAAGGGGTGATTTTCGCGCTGGACGGTTCGGCATAGGATAAGGCGTGGACGGACACAATTTGTTCACGTGTCCATGACCGGACACTTCCCTTTGGAATAATGCACGGGAACAAACGTAGGACGAGCAGTTGGATTGTAGCACGAATGAAGCAGAGACGCAAGGGCGTCCATGGATGTGAAGGGCCTAAATTATTGGTCTTTGCCCACTATTCTGGGATACAAATTCAAATCCAGCAGCGGTGAGCTGTCCAAAGGAACATCGCGGTCCTTGCGCCAGTTGCGATTCACGCATATTTATATTTATTATTTAGCCTCGTTGCCTTTTTGAGGCTCGCTAGTTTAGTTTAGCCAGCACATGTAACCAAATCCGGACCGAAATGGAACCACTTTCTTGGCATCGTATGTATATCTCACAAAATCCCCTTGTCCATATATTATTAGTTACAGCTTTTATTTCATCTGCTGGAGCTCGTACTAGTCGGATATTTCAGCCGGACTCTATAGAACTAGATTACTATGTTATTAATAGCGCCAAGTCATTGGTGCTATCAAGTTTTTGGCTATTGGATTAAGAGATGTACGGTTATGATGATGTGGATCCCCTTGAGTTGAGTTGGTGGTTGGTTGAATAGTATGATCTAACGGATGAAAATGATCAAAATGATATATATAACGGCGGAAAATTTGGTAGCACCAAGTGCTTCGTACTATTAATAGCATAGTAGCTGTATA
Source organism: Ananas comosus (assembly GCF_001540865.1). Taxonomy (NCBI): domain Eukaryota; kingdom Viridiplantae; phylum Streptophyta; class Magnoliopsida; order Poales; family Bromeliaceae; genus Ananas; species Ananas comosus. The sequence continues at coordinate 167,124 of NC_033635.1, read as the reverse complement.
ATATATATATATATATATATATATATATATATATATATATATATATATATAGAGAGAGAGAGAGAGAGAGAGAGAGAGAGAGAGAGAGTCCGGCTACTATATTTTTATGAGTATAGAATCCTTCGTACTCATAAGTTGTTTTCGATGTTGAAATTTTCGAATCGACGATCCACACCATTAAACATGATCTAGAATATTTGAAACTTCTAGAAAAAAAATTTTCGTAATTTTTTGGAATTATTATAAAGTTCATCAAGCGGGAATAAAATAAATGGTTAAAATCGAACGACATTCTAAAAATGGATAATCGGATCCTTCAATTTAAGATCGGAGTTATTGATCTTTATTTAGGTAGTGAATAGAATTTTCTATAAAAAATTCAACTTATTTCGATTTTTTTTCACCGTTAAACTAGCAAATATATGATACCGGCCGTTTAAAATTGTCAATTTTGTGAGCTTTTGATCATAAGGTAAATGATACAAAAAAATTATAAAATTTGATTTTTAGAAGTTTTAAATGCTCTAGATAGTGTTTAACGGTGTGAATCGTTGATTCGGAAGCTCTATCGTTAAAAACAACTTATGAGTACGAAGGCGATCGTGCTCATAAGAGTATAGTAGCCGGACTATAGTACTATATATATATATATATATATATATTAAATATAATATATATATATAAGATATTATATATATCTGCACAGAATATCCTCACAAAGCATCAAGGGGTACTTTTGAGTTTTTTAACTATTGATGGAGAGATATAGGATTGAGATGATGGTGGTAGCTGGTGTAGGTGAAATAGTGTTTGTTGCAAGAGGTATTAGTAATTAAGAGTAGATCAATGTGTTAGAAACTTAGAAACACTAAAAGGTTGGTGCTTCTAAAGTATATAGCTCACATTCATATATATATATATATATATATATATATATATATTATAATATATAATATACTATATATAGTTGATCTAGAATACTTTTACAAGTATTATCTCCATGTTGCTATCAGTTTTAAACCATTGGATCTATTTTTGATTATTAATAGCCCTGGATTAAACACTATTCCACCTACCACCATCATCTCAACCTCACATCTTCCATCCAAGCTAAAAACACACAAGTATCACCCCCATGATACTTTATAAGTATTCTAGCCCTTCTCTCTCTCTCTTCTCTATATATATATATATTATATATATATATATACAGTGAAGAGGCCCGCGCTTTGCAGCGGGTAGAAACTGTAATAGTAATTATTAATAATAAAATATTAAATATTTTTTGTGTATCTCATTTGGTACATCTACCGAAAGTCTCTTATTGTAGGCAGCAGATATGAACCCAACGATGGAGAGAGAAAGAGAGTAAAATGGCTCATTTTAAATAAAAATTAAATGGGAGAGATGAGCAGACGTATGTTAAGAGATAGAATAAAATGGGGGAGATAAGGAGACATATGTTGAGAGAGAAAGAGTAAAATAGCTCATTCTAAATAAAAATTGAATGGAGGAGATGAAGAGACGTATGTTGAGAGAGAGAGTAAAATGACTCATTCTAAATAAAAATTAAATGGGAGAGATGAAGAGACGTATGTTGAGAGAGAGTAAAATGACTCATTCTAAATAAAAATTAAATGGGAAAGATGAAGAGACGTATGTTGAGAGAGAGGGTAAAATGGCTTATTCTAAATAAAAATTAAATGGGGGAGATGAAAAGACATATGTTGAGAGAGAGAATAAAATAGCTCATTCTAAATAAATTTTTTTTTCAAAATTAGGAGGTTATGACATATCAGCTTAAAGTATTAGGGATTCATAAAGAGTAATAGATATCGGTCATCTTGGTTCAAATGTTAATCACGTACCTCGTGCTAATTAACTAGGAATAGTGAGCTCTTACCTACCGCTGAAGCTAGCCAACTGAAGATTGATAGGACTCATGATTAATTCATACACTGTCGCCTGTGGGTCCTCGGCGGTTGTTATGTGTGTCTTTCACTTGCGCCTCAATCTAACGTCAAACTCTCTCCACTATTAATTCTATGTGAAAATGTCGAAAGAAGACTATTGTAATAATTTCATTATTTAATGTAAAATTTTAATTGTGATAATTTAGGCAAGTGAAGTTACAATTTCACTCAACTTGCATCTATTGTAAATCTCTGTAACCTATGTATTTGAACCTGCATCAATGAAGGTTAAAACAAGTACTTTCATCAAGTGAAGCGAACAGGTGGATGGACAGAAAGGATCATCAAGTGAAGCAAACCAGACTTTCCAATCTAGTGGAAAGTTGGTGGATCACTTGGAATGTCAGAAACGACTGCATATTTCGGAATATCCTATCCAACCCAGGGACAGCGGCCCACAGCTTCAAGTTGCTCGTGAAGGAGTGGGATATTTTTCTCGAACCTTGAAGCTGCTCGTAGTGTTTTTTTTTTCACCCCCTTTTCAGGGCCTGGTTGTCCCACACTTGTAGATTAATGCATCGAATCAATGAATAAATCGGGTAGCGAGCTACCTCTTTCTCAAAAAAAAAAAAAAAAAGGTACTTTCATTCTTATAAACTCCTAGCTATTTAACTCTTGTAATCTTCCATCTCTTAATCCTTGTAACCCCTAAGCCCATGAAGCCTATATAAGGCCGTCCGGTTCATTATTCACAACACAATAAAAAGAAAATTAAAAAAGTTATTTCTATTCTGCATGAGAGAGAGAGAGAGAAGGTCAAAAAAATATATATTTTTTTTGTGGATCTTTGGGTTCATCAACTTATGCAGAAATAATAAAGTCATACAACAAAAATCGAGCTGTTATATTTTCGAGGGGACAAGTCAGCATTTTGTTACATTGGTTCAAAAATTTTGCCTACCGCATAGGGTTTGAATCTCCTTAAAGAGAGTAAGATTTTCATGTCTCGACTTGATCGGCTAACTTGTCTACACTTTTATATTATTTTGCTGTCTAACCTTTATTTTTAAATATTTACACTAACAAAGACTTTACTGTTTACTAATCAAGAAAGGAAAAGCATATCTATCAAAGAGACAATTGCTGATTCCTCTCTCCTTGGTAATGCAAAGTGGTTTGTAGAGGCTGGAGTTAATATTGTCAGCTCATAGCCAGTGCACGGAATCTCGCTGGCACAGCCCACAAAAGGGACCGATTTGGCACTTGGCCCAACAACTTTTTTGGTTTTTGGTCCCCTCCGGCGCACTTTGGGCCGCAGTGAGCAGAAATATGCCTCAACACACGCCCAAAAACTGGGCCTACTAGATTTGCCCCTGCATAAAGAAATTCCGTTCATCCAAAGCCATAATGCCGTTGGCTTTTTGCACGTAAACCACTTTCCAGGATTTGATTTGTTTAGAACTTTTGGTCGGGAGGCTCAGCTAGCGCCTAGCGGGCCGTCCTTTCAATGGGGCATGGGTTGGCTAGCGGCTAGCTGATAAGACCTCAGACCATAGAGATAAAAAGCACTGCTATTGTCCTTTGCATATATGTATTGTCCTTTGTCTTCCTCCCGAGCCCCAAACGACTGCGACATGTAGAGTACCGCTAGCATACGCTTTAATTTACTTAATACATGCGAAGTACGTATGTGGATTAATTATCTACTTGAGCTTCTCTGTTCGCAATGGCCTCCAACGGCCCCATACCGCTTTATGGAGAACAAACAAACAAACAAACAAACAAACGAAGCATCCTCCGCTCTTCACTCTTCCAACTTCCGCACCTCATTTTCTGTTGCCCACAACGATATTTTATATCCATTTCCGTTGTTTTCTTCTTACCACGTACATACTTTATTACTTTTCCTGATAAGATAAATATTATATAATTTTTTTCTGAACCAAACGACGTTACGTCAGTATAGATATGGTATGTGTCCGAAATTAAATTAAAATTTAAGTAGGATCCAAATTAGAGACAGGTGAAAACCGACTAATCACTGATGAAGGAAAGAATGACACAGTACTGAAGCGGTCAGACCGGGCGCATGTCTTACGGAATCTCCCCTTAATTTAGTCCAATACTTCACGAAATCCTAACCCACATTCCATGCGCTCGCGCGCACACACTCTCTCAGTCTCTCTGCCTTCGATCGTTAATTGATAGAGATAACAACGGGGTNCAATGCACATTTTTCGGTTACCGTAATATCGAAACCCACTTGCCTTAAAGAATATGTCCCCGTTTAGATCCCCACCTTTGCTCGGCTCGAGCTCGTTCGAATACAGTCGAGTTTAAGCCGAACTTTAATTAAAGCTCGGATTTAGATCCGAGTTCGAGCCGAACTTTAATTAAGCTCGCTCGAGCTCGCTCGGATTAAAGCTCAGCTCGGCTCGAGCTCGAGATTTGCTCGGCTAACTTTAAGAGCTGTAATATATTAGTTATCAAATTAAAAAAATCTTGTAATGGATGTTAAACTACGTTGTACAGGTTATCAAGTTTTATGTTTTATTAATATTCTTTACACTCGATCCCACTGAAGGACTGACCTACTCCCAAACTCTCTCTCTCTCTCTCTCCTTTTTTTCCTCCCTAAACCCTTAAACTTACAATAGTACAAAATCCCAATACACGTTGTCACTTTCAGACTTTCTCTCTCACACAATACATTTAAATCTCAACCCGAGTTAACGTGCTAACATGAACAACCCAAATAAAATACCCGGTTGTTATTACCGGGTTTAATTTAATTTCGGATATATATTAATTTTATGTAATATATATATATATATATCTTAATCCGATGATATGATAGATATCATGGCTCGAGGCCATGATATCACAACCAAAAGCTAGAATCCCGCAAGTTTAGTTGCTAGGTGTGGCAATTTATACTAGATCCCATATACTTAAAGAATTCTTATTTTAAAATCAAAAAAAGCTATAGCAAATGAATCATTTATTTAATATAGTTTAACTCTTAAACTTACAATAGTACAAAATCCCAATACACGTTTTCACTTTCAGACTTTCTCTCTCACACAATATATTTAAATCTCAACCCGAGTTAATGTGCCAACATGAACAACCCAAATAAAATACCCGGTTGTTATTATCGGGTTTAATTTAATTTCGGATATATATTAACCACTTTCCAGGATTTGATTTGTTTAGAACTTTTGGTCGGGAGGCTCAGCTAGCGCCTAGCGGGCCGTCCTTTCAATGGGGCATGGGTTGGCTAGCGGCTAGCTGATAATAAGACCTCAGACCATAGAGATAAAAAGCACTGCTATTGTCCTTTGCATGTATTGTCCTTTGTCTTCCTCCCGAGTCCCAAACGACTGCGACATGTAGAGTACCGCTAGCATACGCTTTAATTTACTTAATACATGCGAAGTATGTATGTGGATTAATTATCTACTTCAGCTTCTCTGTTCGCAATGGCCTCCAACGGCCCCATACCGCTTTATGGAGAACAAACAAACAAACAAACGAAGCATCCTCCGCTCTTCACTCTTCCAACCTCCGCACCTCATTTTCTGTTCTCCACAATGATATTTTATATCCATTAATTTCCGTTGTTTTCCGCTTACCACGTACATATTTTATTACTTTTCCTGATAAGATAAATATTATATAATTTTTTTCTGAACCAAACGACGTTACGTCAGTATAGATATGGTATGTGTCCGAAATTAAATTAAAACTTAAGTAGGATCCAAATTAGAGACAGGTGAAAACCGACTAATCACTGATGAAGGAAAGAATGACACAGTACTGAAGCGGTCAGACCGGGCGCATATCTTACGGAATCTCCCCTTAATTTAGTCCAAGACTTCACGATATCCTAACCCACATTCCATGCGCTCGCGCGCACACACTCTCTCAGTCTCTCTGCCTTCGATCGTTAATTGATAGAGATAACAACGGGGTTTACTGGTCCTACAGTAAGAGCATATATATATATATATATATATATATATATATATATATATATATATATATATATATATCGGGAAGGGTAACGGCCCGAGGAAACCGGCGCACATGAACGGTGGGGACCACTGCCCGAGACAAGATGCAGGCTTTGTCACGTCCACCGTCCTGCGTCGAGTGTGTGGCCTCTTTGTCCTCGGCCTCTTCCCACTACCACCCACAAATTTTGGAACTTCCCTTTCAATATGTACCAATATTTTTGATTAATTAAATATTTCACTCAATCTACGCTTAATATTATACTGAAAAAATTCCGAGTCTATTACGATTCATAATCCAATCCAAGAGTGCTTAATTACAATGTACTAATTAACCGATTTTTGATTTTTAGTATATATACATATATTTACAGTGAGAGTTCGGTTATTATATTCTTGTGAGTATAAACTATTTTATACTTATAAAATTTTTTAGATCTATTATTTTGATCATTTTCAACCATTGGATCATACAATTCAAACAATCATCTATTCAATTCTAGAGGACTACTATCATCATAATCGGAGGTCTGTATTATCCTAACCGCACATTATTTCATCAAACGGCCGAAAATTTATAAGTATAAAAAAATTTATAATCAAAAGAGTATAGCTTCTCTATTTAATTAATGCATGGATTCTCCGCAACCGGCTAGGAACATGAGGCAATCGCGTGTAAATTGAGTCGCTCCTCTACGGTTGATTACTTACTTAGCACAGCATTATGTGATCGATGCGGCGCGCAACATGCATGTGATGACCAAAATGGACTTCAACAGCCATCAGAATTGTGACAAAATGCCAATATATACCCAACGCTGTGTTGATTCCGAGAAGCTGCCAATGCACGCATCGATCGAGAGCACAACAAAAAATGTACGTGCATGCGGAACATGTACGTATGTATATAATAAACCATACAGGTAAGCTACATTAAATCGTCCGCTCGATCTTAATTTCATCATGCAAGCTCGATCCTTCATTAGTAGAATCGCAATCGAACCTCAGCGGACGGACAGAAGCAATGCAATTAATCAGGCTCAAAGACGAGTACGCAATCAGATTGCAGGGCTATTCTGCATGCCCTTTTCCTATATGCACGCATACAGATCCTGCATGGCTGCATGCATGCAGCAGACACCGTACCACATGGCTAATAAAATAAACACGAAAATATATGCACTGTCTCCGTCACCCAGCAGTGCTTTCATACTTCACTCTGTCCGCGGGCAGAATCGTGCATACTAGCTAGCTAGACCGACGTGTGTGTGTATATATATATATATATATATATATATGAGTATAGTATATAATATACTATTGGGAGTTGAGGCTACATAAGGCTTCTGGAAGTACGAAGCTTGTCGTGTTTCAGGTACGTTTGATGTTGGCGACTTCGCGAGGTTGGTCGTCGGCCTCCGTTAAACTGCGATGCTAGAGGTATTTGAAGTATCTCTAGAAACTAAATCTATCGCAAATATTTTCGATATTATTTGCTTAGTGAACGAAGGGGCTCAAAATCACGGCTGAAATTAAAAATCTACAAAACGGATAAATATGGACTTTAAAAATTTATAGATCAAAGATATTATCATCGTTTATATAGTATAAGAGAAATTTTCTACAAAATTTTATGGATTTGAATATTCTATAATCCGGTTAAACTTCATAACGGCCTCACTACGTTCATTAAAATTATTAATTTTGAGCCGCCTTCGATCAACTATAGGCAAATGATATCGAAAAAATTCATAAAATTTATTTTAAGACTACTTTCAAATACCTAGATCAAAGTGTTAACTGAACGCGTCGATCCGATTCGAAAGTCGGCAACATCGAAAACCGATGCTGGGAAGCACGGAAGCTCCGCGCTTCCAGAAGGCATAGTATGCCTCACAGTCTAATAACAGTTACCCGTTGTGGTGGAGTGGTGACGAATAAATCGTGTTTTCTCGTCCTGGAGACGGCTAGACTGTGATCACACTTTTCTCGGCTCCGCCTTGCGTTGTACTTC
>NC_033635.1:147235-159156 GCF_001540865.1 Ananas comosus | reverse complement strand
AGTGCAACATCCTCTCAAATAATACAATATGCTCTTCCAAATAGTACAATATTTGTATAAGTAGTGTAACATATGCATTGTTAATACACATTTTGCATGATTTTTACACTAAATTACATACAGTTTAGTATATTACGTAAAAATAATATAATAAATTACAGCATACTATAAAAATTATATAATATATGTACGAATCGTGCATATTTTACATTATTTGTACAGATATTTACACCATTTGTGTAAATATTGTGCTAAGTCATAATTAAATGTACCTTTTTCGTAAAACAAGAAACCTCATTTAAGAAAAAATGAAAAGAATAAAGAATAATAAATAAGATGAAAAATTGCAATATCCTCTCAAATAGTGCAATAAGCTCTTCCAAATAGTGTAATATCTGTATAAGTAGTGCAACATATGCATTGTTAATACACATTTTGCATAATTTTTTCACTAAATTATGTACAGTTTAGTAAATTACGCGAAAATAATATAATATATTACAGCATACTATAAAAATTATATAATATATGTACAAACGGTGCATATTTACACTATTTGTACAGATATTTACACAATTTGTGTAAATATTGCACTATTATGAGAAGATGTTGCACCATTTAGATATGTGTTGCACTTTTTTTAAAAAAAATTAAATTTTATTGTATAATAAAAAAATTGTAAAACTTCTTGAAAATGACAACTGCTAAGCCATAATTACATGTACCTTTCTCGTGAAACGAGAAACCTCATTCAAGGCAAAATAAAAAGAATAAAAAATAATTAATAAGATGAAAGAGTGCAACATCCTCTCAAATAGTGCAACATGCTCTTCAAAATAGTGCAATATCTGTATAAGTAGTGCAACACATGCATTGTTAATACACATTTTGCATGATTTTTACACTAAATTACATACAGTTTGGTATATTATATGTTGAATATTATTTTCGCGTAATACCCTAAACTGTATGTAATTTAGTGTAAAAATCATGTAAAATGTGTATTAATAATGCATATATTGCACTACTTATACAGATATTGCACTATTTTGAAGAGCTTGTTGTACTATTTGAGAGGATGTTGCACTCTTTCATCTTATTAATTATTAATTCTTTATTCTTTTTATTTTGTCTTGAATGAGGTTTCTCGTTTCACGAGAAAAAGTACATATAATTATGCCTTAGCAGTTGTTATTTTCAAAAAATTTGACACTTTATTTAATATACAATAAAATTTAATTTTCCAAAAAAAGAGTGCAACACACATCTAAATGGTGCAATATCCTCTCATAATAGTGCAATATTTACACAAATGGTATAAATATCTGTATAAATAGTATAAATATGCACCGTTTGTACATATATTGTATAATTTTTATACTATGTTGTAATATATTATATTATTTTCGCGTAATATACTAAACTGTACGTAATTTAGTGTAAAAATCATGCAAAATGTGTATTAACAATGCATATGTTGCACTATTTATACAGATATTGTACTATTTTGAAGAGTTTGTTGCACTATTTGAGAGGATGTTGCACTCTTTCATCTTATTAATTATTCTTTATTTTTTTATTTTATCTTAAATGAGGTTTCTCGTTTCACGAAAAAGGTACATATAATTATAGTTTAGCAGTTGTCATTTTCAAGAAGTTTGATACTTTATTTAATATGCAACGAAATTTAATATTCAAAAAGAAAGAGTGCAACACACATCTAAATGGTGCAACATCCTCTCATAATAGTGCAACATTTACACAAATGGTGTAAATATCTGTACAAATACTATAAATATGCACCGTTTGTACATATATTGTATAATTTTTATAGTATGTTGTAATATATTATATTATTTTCAAGTAATATACTAAACTGTACGTAACTTAGTGTAAAAATCATGCAAAATGTGTATTAATAATGCAGTTGTTGCACTACTTATACAGATATTCCACTATTTTGAAGAGCTTGTTGCACTATTTGAAAGGATGTTGCACTCTTTCATCTTATTAATTATTCTTTATTCTTTTTATATTGTCTTCAATGAGGTTTCTCGTTTCACGAGAAAGGTACATATAATTATGGTTTAGCAGTTATTATTTTCAAGAAGTTTGACACTTTATTTAATATGCAATAAAATTTAATTTTCAAAAAGAAAGAGTGCAACACACATCTAAATTGTGCAACATCCTCTTATAATAGTGCAACATTTACACAAATGGTATAAATATATGTATAAATAGTGTAAAATATGCACCATTTGTATATAAATTGTATAATTTTTATAGTATGTTGTAACATATTATATTATTTTCGGATAATATACTAAACTGTACGTAATTTAGTGTAAAAATCATGTAAAATGTGTATTAACAATGCATATGTTGCACTACTTATACAAATATTGCACTATTTGGAAAAGTATGTTGCACTATTTGAGAGGATGTTGCACACTTTTATCTTATTTATTATTCTTTATTCTTTTTATTTTTTCTTGAATGAAGTTTTTCGTTTCACGATAAAGGTATATGTAATTATGACTTAGCAATTGTCATTTCCAAGAAGTTTTACACTTAATGGCTTAGCAGTTGTATTTTTCTAGGTATTTAAAATATATAATTTTTATGCATTTTAAAAGAGGGGTAGTTTGGTCATCCTTCTGAAAATTCGGCCCGAATCTGCAAAAACCAAAAAAGTGGCTCACTTTTGCAAAAACACATAATTAGTGAATTTTTTATGCAAATTGGCCTATATATAAATATATATATATATAGTGAAAGTCTAGTTATTTTATTCTTATGAGTATAAACCATTTTATACTTATAAATTTTTTTAGATCTATCATTTTGATTATTTTCATTCCTTGGATCATACTATGCAATCAATCATCTATTCAATCCAAGATGACTATTATTATCATAATTGGAGGTCTTCATTATACTAACCGCACATTCCTTCATCAAACGGCCGAAAATTTATGAGTATAAAAGAATTTATGTTCAAAAGAGTATAACTTCTCTGTTTAATTAATGCATGGATTCTCCGCAAGCGGCTAGGAACATGAGGCAATCGCGTGTAAATTGAGTCGTTTGTTTACTTAGCACAGCATTAATTATATGATGCGGCGCGCAACATGCATGTGATGACCAAAATGGACTTCAACAGCCATCAGAATTGTGACAAAATGCCAATATATACCCAACGCTGCGTTGATTCCGAGAAGCTGCCAATGCACGCATCGATCGAGAGCACAAAAAAATGTACGTGCATGCGGAACATGTACGTACGTATATAATAAACCATACAGGTAAGCTACATTAAATCGTCCGCTCGATCTTAATTTGATCATGCAAGCTCCTTCATTAGTAGAATCGCAATCGAACCTCAGCGGACGGACAGAAGGCATGCAATTAATCAGGCTCAAAGACAAGTACGCAATCAGATTGCAGGGCTATTCTGCATTCCCTTTTCTTATATGCACGCATGCAGATCCTGCATGGCTGCATGCATGCAGCAGACACCACATGGCTAATAAAATAAACACGAAAATATATGCACTGTCTCCATCATCCAGCAGTGCTTACATACTTCACTCTGTCCGCGGGCAGAATCGTGCATACTAGCTAGCTAGAGCGACGTCTCAATTTATAAGCAAGTTGATATATATATATATATATATATATATATATATATATATATATAGAGAGAGAGAGAGAGAGAGAGAGAGAGAGAGAGAGAGAGTGTGTNATAGTATAGTAGCCGGACTATATATATATAGAGAGAGAGAGAGAGAGAGAGAGAGTTTTGCTAGAATACTATCGGTAGTAAACGGCTTGGTTTACTACCGATTTGTTTTCGATGATAGAGCTTTCAAATTGATGATCGGTATCGTTAAATATGATTTAAACTATTTAAATTATCTGGAAATCAAATTTCACATATTTTCGATAATGTTCTCTTGTCCATCAAGTGTACAGAAAAATGAACGACTGAAAATGAATATCCTTCAAAAAGTGATGATACAATTTTTATATTTGAGATCTAGAGTCTAGATCTTATTTTAAATAGTTTAAAGAATTTTTTAACAAAAATTTAGTTGATTTGAACTCTTCTATACCATTAAACGAGCAAACGTACCATATCGGTCATTAAAATTATAGATTTTATGATCCTTTGATCGTTCAGTTAGTGATGCCAACAAATCATGAAATTTTATTTTTAGATAATTTAAATGGTCTAGATCATGTTCAACGGTGCCGATCGTCGATTTGGAAACTCTATCATCATAAATAAATCGGTAGTAAACCGAGCAGTTTACTACCGTTAGTAGCCTAGTCAAACTCTATATATATATATGCTATAACCATGCATTTTTAATTATTAGGTTCAATTAAATTAGATTTACTGAATATAGTATAATTTAGTAGGCAAATAATACCTATATTTACGAAACAAATCTCTGGTGTCAATTAATTCAGTAGTTTTAATAACATTACCTTGTGGTGGAGTGGCGACGATAAATGTGTTTTCTGTCTAGAGGAGGCTGAGACTGTAGATCACCTTTTCGCCGGCTACGTTTGTTCTTCGGCAATTTTGGAGGGACTTCTCCCAAACAAGCAATTCTTGGGACACTGCTTCCTCCACAGGAATTTGGGAGACAAGTTGTAGTTTGGGAGGAGCCCAGGGTAGGAGAGACCTCACGACTGCGGCCACTTGGTGGGTTGTGTGGCGTGAGCGTAACAGAAGGATTTTTGTTTATTCAAAACTATCACTGGGGTATTTGTCATCGGAGATTAGAAACCTTAAGTACTGGCTGAGTTGTTGTTCTAGCATTAAGCGGGGGTGATTTTTTTTTTTTTTTTTCGTTCGTTCGTTCTGAAGCCCCGTTGCTTCACATTGTAGCCGAGTTCATTTGCATAACGAATAAAACGGTAGCATGCTACCTTCTCTTAAAAAAAAAAAAACATTACCTTGTGGTCATGCTATTAAAAAAAAAAAAAGATTTTACTACCGACAGTGATTTTTATTGAACTAGTCTGGTTCATCAGTTAATTACTATTCACCCACTAGTTTGACTAGATTGAGCTTCCTTTGACTGAGATTTTGAGTACATATATTGAATCGAATTTGTTCAAGGAAAAATGTTCCCATTAATTATATATATTGTTACATATGTTAGTGAAGTTTAATTGGTGCAACTTCATGCAGTCCACGTTAGACCGTCACATCACTCTGGTAGGATATTATCAAAATCTTCCTCGTTCGCTACTAATGGAAAGCTCCAGCAATTGAGAGCTAGAGCACCAAAAAAAAGAAAAAGAAAAAAAGAAAAAAAAAACCGAGAGACAAAACAAAGAAAAAAGAAGCCCGCGCATCTTGCGATACTCACCTGGAAGTGCTGCCTAGATCGAAAATCCAATTGGAAAGAGCAGGTTAATTAATTGCAAGGGTCAATTACAAGCATCTATTAATAGGTATGTCAACCAAAGCCGTCGTAAGCAGTAAAATCTCCTCTCAATCACACACACAAAAATAAGACCCCCCCAAAAAAAAATCTCAGCCAGCTAAGTTTGGATCACGTACAATTAATATATTAGCAGAGAATTATATAGTCAAGCTGCTACTAAATAAAGGATCTAGGTCAATGACGAAGAAAGTAGTTGATGCATGCATGCTCGAATTGATCAGCGTCATACGGCGGGGTGCACATGAATTAACAACCCTAGGCTCTGAGACAGGCGCAACGAGAGAAAACAAAGATAGATAGCCAAGAGGCCGATCCCCAGCACCCGATCCAGTTTCATGGCGTTCCTGGGCAGAATCACCAGAGCCCACAGCAGCCCAGCGATCATGAAGGCGACGATCTCGAACACCGCCGGGCCGACCGGGATGACGAAGGGGGCGGGGTGCACGGCCCACGCCGACACCATCAGCGAGAGCCCGAGCCCGGCCACCGTGTTGAATATGGGCCCGGCGTAGCACCCGGACATGGCGATCTGGGGCCCGTCCCGGCCCCCGCTCACGGCCATGGCCACGTTGGCGATGAGGTCGCCGATGGAGTTCCCCCACGCCAGCACCGTGAGCCCCAGTATGGCCGGGCTGATGCCGAGGATGTAACCCAGCGAAACCAGGAGCCCCACCAGCTCCTCAGCTATCACGTACGTCCACAGCACGCTCATCAGAAACCCCCCCGCCAGCCACGGCAGCAGCGCCTTCTTCGGCGGGCCCGACTTCTCCGTCGTGCGGAGGGCCACGATCCCCAGCACCAGGCCCGCCAGCCCCGCGCACGCGTAGGTGGTCAACGCGGGCCCGTCCCTGGCGGCCGGCCCCCCTCGCTTCGAGTTCCACAGCGCGGCCACCAGAAGCGGGGCCAGCGCGGCCGAGGCCACGGCGAAGGGCCGGCGCCACCGCTCCTGGGACACGTCCGGTATCGTCAGCCGCCGCGGCAGGTACAGCGGCATGTCGATGGCGTAGGCCAGCCACCCGATGCAGGCCGTCGCCGTGTCCAGCAGCTTCAGTGCGGAGAGCGCCGGCGCCGACACGCGTACCGCGGTGTCCGCCGCAGTCGTGCTCTCCGCGGAATCGGCCAGCCGACCGTCTTTCGACGCGACCTGCAGCGCCGGCGCGGCCGGCTCATCGAGCCGGTCCTCGCGGACGCGATCTTCGAGAATGGGCACGAGGAGCTGGTCGCCTTTTCCGCGGCACAAGTGGGTGGCCGAGACAACAAAGACGTAGACAAAGTAGAGGGAAGAGAAGGCCGCGGCGCCCCAGACGTTGATGCGGCCGACGAGAAGGATGGCGAGGAGGGAGGAGAGCACGACGACGAAGAAGCAGACGTCGCGCACGAAGCACGACCGGTCTACGCGCGCCGGCGCTTGGGCGCCGTCGTCGTCGGCTGCGCAGACGCTGATGATCCCCACGACGACGCAGGAGACGAAGAAGGCGCCGCCGAGGACGCTGCTCAGGCCCACCTCGCCCGAGCCCGACCGGAAGGACACGACGCTGGCCAGCACGTCGGGCGAGCCGTTTCCGAGGGACAGGAGCGTGACCCCTGCTACTGTCGGCGGCAGCCTGAGCTCCCTGGAGAGGCTCTCCACGGAGGAGCAGAAGTACTGGGAGGCAGTGGTGGCCAGGAGGTAGAAGAGCACGAGGATCCAGAGGGCCAGGAGCGCGTAGCCCAGCAGGGGGTGGCTCCCGCAGTCGCAGTAGAAGACGCGGAGGTAGTCGACGTAGCCCTGGGACACGCACGGCGCGCGCGCGTGGGCCTTCAGGTACGCGCACTTGGAGCGGTGGTCCTCGAGCCTCTGCAGACCCGCGCAGCCGCCGCCGTCTCCTCTGCTGGGAGCGGCCCTGAGGGTCGCGGCGACGTTGAAGGAAGGCGACGGAGACCGTATGTGGCTCGTGAAGAAGAAGCACAGCAGTAGAAGGAAGGTCGTGTTTACGAACGTCTTCGACCCGCTCGACAACGCCAGAGCCATGTGTGTGAGAGAACCTCTCTCTCTCTCTCTCTCCCCCTCTCCTTATTTGACTCTATGTATGCATATGGCCAATCACCAACAAGCTAAGCTTGGACAAATCAACGCCGGATCGAGAAACGCATGCATGATGTTCGACAAGACAAGAAAGGATTTATATATCTATATCTATAGAACGACGAGATCGACAAGGTAAGAAAATAATTTACTGTACTAAACTATGCTGTGAGGTGAGGCTACCCGAAAGAAGAGAAGGCGATCGATCGCTAGCTAGCTAGTGCTACTTGATTGAGACGAACGCGAGCTGCTAATTAATTATCTTGTTATTCCGGGCCTTTCCGGTAGTTAGTCTCTTGGAATTCTACATATGCTCGCTGTTTATATACACAGAGAGTGAGAGTGAGAGTGAGAGTGGGAGTGAGAGTGAGAGGGCCGGTTGCTAGCCTTGATCAGGTTTGGCCTTTGGGAAGGGCGCCAGTTCGTCGGGGAGGCTGCAACGTGTAGACAAATTCCAATAAATACAAAAAGTAGTCAGTGACATTTTGTGAAATGCGTTGAACGTGTCAAAACATTATTTTTTTTAGGTTATTAATGTCAATTACTTTAATGATTATTATTAAATTGTTACACACACATGACATTTACGTTCCTAAGCTCTATATCAATTAATAACATATTTTTATAATCTATTTGGATACACTGGCCGGTTAACTCTTCGTTTATTTCACAATGTGTAGTATTCTAAAAATTCTTCACATTTTTTTTATTCAAAATATATATAGCCAATGCAAACTTTATTTATAGTTTGAATGTTTTTGTTTTTTTAATTTCAATTAATGGCCATCTGAATCTATAGTTCAGAAAATTTAGGCGACTACAAAGAGTCAAATAGTTAAGTAACATTTTGTGAAATGCATCGAATGTTTTTTTATTTTTTTTTGGGTGAATTGACATAGTTCCAACTTATTTTGATACATTCAACTCGATCGCTCTCCCTCTCTTTCTCTCTCTATATGCAGAGGTAGTAATGCAATGCGTCCACTCATATATAAGTTATAAATCTTACATTCTAGTTATCTATATGCTAATATTTACTTACTAATCTTATCAATCAAATTTTTTAATACTAACATTTTTTAAATGAGTGAATATAAGATGTATATTCTATAAGGAATATATATTAACTTTGTACTTGTAGTATCATGTACCAGCCCATGCTTTTTCCGGTTTCGGATTTTATTCCTTGTGCCTCCTATACTGGTTGCTGCATTAGCAGATCGCGGTGATTTAAGCATGCCTAGAGTTTTTTTTTTTTTTTTTAAAAAAAAAAAATCAAGGGACGGAGGAATCTTGCATGCACATACCGTACAACGTACGTGGTACTCCTGGGACAGTTTGCTGCTTGCGAGTTGTGGCTCACATGTTCCTTCTTCCTTCCGGGTCACTGATCTTGTCAAGTCGCTATATATGCGTGCGTGTAAATTTGTAATCCCTCTCTTCCGCTAGCCGTTATTACTTGATTGAGGATTTATATGACCAATTTGCATAAAAAATTCACTTATTTTGGTCTTTTGCAAAACCGGGTCATTTTTTTCGTTTTTGCAGATTCAGTCCGCTTTTTTAGCAAACTGACCAAAATACCCTTATTACTTTTTCTCTTTCCTCTTTCTCTCTCTTCTTCGTTTCTCTCGTTCTTTTTTTTTTTTTCTCGCCGGCATAGCGGAGGCGGAGCGGAGGTCCGTCTCGCCTCTCACCCTCATGCTCTCGCCCTCGCCCTTGCCCTCGTCCATGCACCCCCCACCTTCCTCGCCTCCGACCCCGCCAAGGTCGCGCAGCAACTTTTTTTTTTTTGCTTTTTTCTTTTATTTTCTTCTCCGACTCTTCTCCACCGGTTCTCGACGGCGACGCTCTCGCCCTTCCCGCCCTTCTTCATTTCTCCATCTCCTTCATTTTCTGCCGCCCTCCGATGATATTTATCGTCGTCCGGCGCCAACGCGCAACACTAGAGGTCACTGTGGACGCTCAACCTCGGACGAGGGTCCTTTTAGCGGCGTCGTCTACCGGACGCGTAACGTCTTGTTAGGCAGAGAAGTGACAAAAAAAATATAGAGAAAAACAGTAAAAAAAAATAAAATAAAAATTATATAAAAGAAGGATGAGCATGAAATTGAATCTGTTAATACAAAAAAATATAAGTTCATATTTTAAATTAACTCCTTGCTTAAAGATAAAAATTATACTTCTTGAACGAAATATTTTGGAGATGTTTATACATTTCTATGTCTTTATTGCAACTCTTCAATATAAACTGTAATCATTAAGATGAAAATTACACTCTTTAAACGAAGTGTCATTTGGTTTTCTCATTGTTGTACTATTTTTATCTTGCATCCTTTAAGTAATATTTAATTATATTTTCCTCTTGTTGTATTGTATTTTTTCTTTTGTCACTATTTTCTCTTTTTACAAGGGTAATGGCAACAAGAGAAGAAAACCGTGAGTGCAAGAAGAGAGAAACAATCATAAATATCTCTTAAAAGGGTGTCAGTTTTCTACTCTCTAATTGTATTGTTTCTCTTCTTGTTGTACTATTTCTCCTATTTTTACGACAGAATGTGCAACAGAGAAAAAACAGTAACAACAAAGAAGAACAAGTAAATATACTCTTTAAACAATGCCACTCTCCTCTGTTGCATATTTCTCCTATTGGTTTACGCATGAAATAGTGCTAATACGAGGAGAAGGAAGAACAGTATATATATCTCTAATAAAACATGCAGTTCTCCTCTTATTGGCACTGTTCTCCTCTTGTTGCACTATTCTCTTCTTGTTTATACAAAATAGCAACAGAGGAAACATTAACAATATCTCTTAATGTACATTAAGATAAAAACAGTGTATAGAAGGAGAAATGCGTGAACACAAAAAGAGAAAACAGTGCAACTTTCGTTTAAGAGTGTAACTTATCACTATAATCGATTCCAGTTTACATTGAAAACCAAAAAAATGCGCAAATAAAAGAGAAACAGTGTTACATATCTCTTTCAACATGTTGTGAATTTTCGTTTAAAGAGTGTATTTCCATCTTAAACTGCAGTTACATCTCTAAGTGAGTGCAACTTATATATATTTTTTGCAGTTAACGATGCAATTTCTTTATTCATTTCATCTTTATATAATTTTTATTTTTTTTTTGTTTTTCTATAATTTTTTGTCACCTCTCTGGCCAAACATGCCAACGGGCCGCGACGACGCCGTAAGAACCCCCGTCCGACCTGTAGCGCCGCATTGATCTCCCGTGTCAGACGTCGGCCGCGAAGATGCACTAGTCGTCGGAGTGGCCAGAAAATGAGGCAGAGGCGGGAAGCGGAAGAGATGAGAAGGGCGGGAACGGACGGAGAGAGGCGTTGTTGATCGGAAGATGGCTAGAAGAGCATCGAGAGAAAAAAAAAAAAAAAAAGTCGCGGTGCGGCCTTGGCAGGGTTGGAGGCGAGGAAGGTGGGGGGTGCGTGGATGAGGGCATGAGCGAGGGTGAGGGCGAGGGCGAGAGAATAAGGGTGAGAGGCGAGACGGACCGTTTCCGCCTCCGCTCTGCCGGCGAGAAAAAAAAAAGAACGAGAGAAACGAAGAGGAGAGAGAAAGAGGAAAGAGAAAAAGTAAAAAGGGTATTTTGGTCAATTTGCTGAAAAAGCGGACCGAATCTGCAAAAACGAAAAAGATGGCCCGATTTTACAAAAGCCCAAAATAAGTGAATTTTTTATACAAATTGGCCGATTTATATTATGTATTATCCAATAACAATTAATGCATGTAGACAATCGAACATTGATAGAATGGTTTGGTCAGGTAGGTGCCGTAAAAGGTTTTTAACTTGTTTCTTTATTCCCATAATCTTCTTCTCAATAAGGAAACGATGTAGAGGCAAAGGAAGTATCTAGTGTAGAGATATGCATTGTATTTTAAGTTAGTAGACGATAATTAATATGTATGACAAACAAATAAGGTTTAGGTACTACTGGGGGTGTTCACCACTGGCATTGAGGCAACAATTTCTGCCGTTGGTGCTACGTTAAGATTCAACTCATGACACCATCTCAACGTTCGTCGGAGGCTCCCCATAGGACGTGCTACATGTCGAACCATACAATGGTGCACGGTGTACAGTAAAAAATGTGAGAAAGGAGGACATAGTGCGTAGTTCTCTTTTTTCATTTTTTTTAATATAATGAGGAAAAAGGACACTGCGATTATTAATAATTTAGTTCCCTCAAACTTCTGCGCATGCCAGGAGGAAGCCGGACGGAAAGTTACTTCAGGGCCCGTGGACACGAACTTATAAACGAAACAATATATAATATATATATATATATATATATATATATATATATATATATAGAGAGAGAGAGAGAGAGAGAGAGAGAGAGAGTTGAGCTGGAATGCTATCG
>NC_033635.1:143633-146762 GCF_001540865.1 Ananas comosus | reverse complement strand
CCTCCACCATTAAACCGTAATTCAGCCCCTTAAAAGAACAGTGTTTACCGATCGTGTTACCAATGTCTAAGAACTAAAGACAAAGTCAAAGAAGAGGGAAGGGAGACTCTCTCTCTCTCTCTCTCTCTCTCTCTCTCTCTCTCTCTCTCTCTCTCTCTAGATGACCGTGATCATCCTCTTTTCATCAATAGTCATTCCCATCATCAAATTCCACTACCACTAACCTGAGAAGGGTACTACCGTTCCCTATCTTTCTAATCTAGACCAAGGAAGGAACCTTCCCTCCTGATGCGTACCGTCCAGTGGAGCGAAACAAAACCTGCCATGTACTTGGGAGGTTGATTAGCTGGATGTACGATTAAGAATAGGACGAAGTTTTCCCAGATATAAATTTTGGGAGGACAGGTCATTTTGACATTTTCATCGGATACGCACTCTTTTCTACGAGTAATCATCAAGGCTCTCATTACTATCCGAATTAAAATACTCCCTTTCTCATTTTTTCATACCATCACAAGGTTAACGAGTTGATCCTTAAGAAAGAAAATGACAAATGGAAGAAAGAACATGATCCTTAAGAAAGAAAATGAAAACGATCACGTAAATTCATAATCGTCATGGTCCTCTCTCATTTGTTTATAATTTTCCATGTATTTACTAACATTGGTGTGTCCATGCACGATACGTTACGTTACGTTACGTTACCCATCTGAGTTAGTTAGTCTTGCTTGAGTAGACATTTGATAGGTATGATTACTATCGTAGATAAATGGTTGGCAGGGATCAGGCTCACCGTTTCCTAAACTACAAACCATAGGCTCTAAAATTCAATTTTAAGATCAACTAAGCGTAAAGATAGATTCAAATAAAGATTTATTTTATTTGCTTCGCCCATTGTAAAATGGATAGAGAGAGAGTTTTTTTTTTTTTTTTTATTATCGTAGATAAGGATGGTAGGTTTAGTAAATTAGATATATTCCAATACCTTTTGACCAAAAAAAGAAAGACTAAGTCTCACCTTCAGTCGAAAGTCAAATCATACACCTAACACCTTTATCTTATATATTCTTAAATTTTGGACTTCAATTCTGGACATCTCTTACGATCGTAACAAAACTGATCAGGATCATCATATATGTTATTGTTGAAAGGGAGTTTTATAGGATATTATTAAAAAGAGACGTCAACTGACCGGCAACATTCACCGTTTTTAAAGTTGTTAACTATGAGTTCTAAAGTATAAGCTTTATATTAATAAAATATAAAAGTAGATTCAAGTAAATTTTTTTTTTTTCTCGATTCTTCTTAGAATAAAGTCGAAGGGAGATGTGATCTTTCAAAGTAAAGTCCCTTTAGGCGTCACTGCTTCCCACCGTTACCGTTAAACCCGGCTGGACAAAACTCGCCAAGGACTAGGTTTTAACTTGAAAACTTCCTAAGTAGACCCGGAGCTACCTAACCCGGTCGAACACCAGGCTCGGGGGGTGAGAATCAGTCCAAGGTGCTCACCCGGACTTAGCCCCGGCATAAACACCGCATGAACCGGGTAATTAAACCTGGGACGCGGCTGCAGTATACGATTAGGCAAGCACCCTTAGGTTATTATTACTGTATTTTATAAGGTTCAAACGATTATATATAACAGTATATCTACTTACTCGGTTTAATAACGGCACTTGGCTCGAGGGCATCCGGTACTCTGATTATTCAATTTATGCACACATGCCTAGAATGGTAAGCGACGAATGCACCATCTCCCTTGTCCAATCCCATCCCGACATCCCGTCCCATACCCCATCCCAAAAACGCTATCTTGGTTGGTGTTAGGGTTGGTTGAAACCGACGTAAGTTCAGTGCGGTTTCAACTCGCCGCGTATGAGGTTTGCGTACGCAGTTTAAACGTCCTTGTTCTGATCTTAATTGATTGCCTTTGCCATTAGTTTGTTTTATCAGCGAACTTGTACCTTGCGAATTAAGGATCTCATTTATTTTAGGTTCGGTAATATAGACAGAGAATATGTGTAGAGGCTCGGGTGCTCTGCCTGAGGATAGAGCATACGGCAGAAGACGAACTTTTTTTTTTTTTGTTCTCTAGCCCAACCTCTCTTCTCTGGCACAGCCTCTGTTCTCTAGCCCAATCAAAGACATGGGAAAACATTTCTTTTACTTCCCAATGTCTTGTCTGTAGGCTGCTCTCTTTCCACGAGCACGAGATTCATATTCTTACCTCCCTTAATTAGGTTCTCTTTCTCATCTCCCCCGACATCTAAATTCATTCTGCTTAATTCCCTTCTGATCACACTCCAATATGGGCATCAAAGAACTGATGATCTCCTTCATCTTCACCACATTCCTGCTCTCCCTCCTCTTCATTCCGTCAGTCCTACCCTTCTCTATATTCCAATCTAGCAACCACTCCAACTCTTCCGGGCGACCCGAGAAACCGTACCCGGTCAGCTTTGCCTACCTCATCTCCGCCTCCAAAGGCGATGTCAATAGGCTAAAGCGCACCCTGACGGCGATCTACCATCCCGCCAACTACTACCTTCTCCACCTCGACCTCGAGGCAACGCCTGAGGAGCGGCACCTCCTTACCCAATTCGTCTCCGACCACCCCACATTTTCCCTAATAGGCAACGTTTGGATTGTACACAAGTCGAACCTCGTCACCTACAGGGGCCCCAGCATGCTCTCCACCACTCTCCATGGCCTCTCAATCCTTCTCAGGAGGTGCCAATGGGATTGGTTCATAAACCTCAGCGCCTCCGACTACCCGTTGATCACTCAAGATGGTAAGATTCAAAATCTCCGAATAACCGACCTTGCCTAATTTGCACACTCGCACTGTAATCTTTTTCCGGACCATTTTGTGTAGATCTAATAACGGCCTTCTCCAACCTGCCTAGAGATCTCAGCTTCGTGGAGCACACAAGCCACTTGGGTTGGAAAATGTAAGGACATGTTCATGTCCCCTTCTTTTTTTGTTTTCACTGTTTAGTATTTTGGGTTTGAGGAGGCTTTGATTCATTTGCTGATGGTTGGAATTCTTAGTTTCTCAGAAGAAAAAGGGCAAGGCCAATCATCATAGACCCTGCGCTCTACAGTCTCAACAAGTCGGAGATCATCCGG
>NC_033635.1:88708-143533 GCF_001540865.1 Ananas comosus | reverse complement strand
TACAAATTTTGTGCCACATCACATATAAAATTTTATTTTTGCGCTATAAAATTGAAAATATTGATAAAATTAAAAGCTAAATTAAATCAATTGATACCTAAAATTTAATTTATTTGTCATATAATTTATTGCTTAATTTTTTTAATAGATCTACTATTTTTTGAAAAAATTAATTAAAACAATAATTTTTTTCAAATAATTTTTAAATTAATTTTTAAAATTATTTTTTTGTATTTTATAAAAGAAAGACTGTAATATGGTCAAAAAAAAGAAAAAAAAGATGCCTTTGCATTTTAAAAATTTTAACCTGTAAAAATTTCTATTCTGCATAAGGTATAACGAACAAGGTTGGAATACTATTAATAGCACCAATGACTTGGTGCTATTAAGTTTTCTATCCTTGGATTAAAAGATGTGAGGTGAGGATGATGTGGCCCCCCTAGGGTTGAGTAGGTGGTTAGTTGAATAGTATAATCAAATGGATGAAAATGATAAAAAAGGTAAATCTAACAGCAGAAAACTTGATAGCACAAAATGCTTCGTACTATCGATAGTATCCTAGCCGGACTTCAGGTATAACTGCACTTTACATACAAAAAAGGTTACAAATATATTAATTGATGAGTATAGTAAGCTATACATAACAAATATTTATAATTATTTGATTAAATCTTTCAAAATAACATTATAAGAGCTTATTGGAACGAAAAAAATTAAAATAAGTCCGTGCCAAAGCGTGCCGGTAAGAGGTCGTGCGTATCTATCGGCACTCAAGCGTACCATGTGTCGGCACGGAAGCGTGTCGGTGCCGTACTGTGGCAGGCAGACAGCGGCACGCCCCCGTGCCACGGCACTTTAAACCTTGCTATAGTGCTTAATAAAGAGGTAGCATTTGCTTGTAAACAAAGTGGTGTTGTCAGCAAACGTGTCCATTTTATACCGATTTTTCAATAGATGCTACTGATTATTTCTCTGTGCATGCTATATCTAGTCATAACTTATATTGTTAGAGTGCTGCCTCTATTTGTCCCAGTCATATATCTGTTTATAATAGGTAGGCACTCCTAGAACTCACAGGAGATTCCTTGCTCGAGATAGTGGGACCTAGGGCCCTTTGCCACGAACAACACCAAAAGGTTTATTGGGGATGCCTTCCAATACAACGGTGAGATTTTCTTTTTTTTAAGCTAGAGATAATACCAGTAAACTTTCGACTGACTTTTTGGGCCTTGCAGGCTATAGATAGTCTCTACTGTGTTGGTGATAGTTGTTTTCCAGGACAGGGTGTCATAGTTGTATCTTTCTCAGGAATCATATGTGCTCACAGAGTTTCTGTGATATAGGTATTGTATTCTCGGAACATATTAAATCATTCAGAATGGAACTAAATAGCCATTTTTAAGCTTGTGAAATGCTCTTTGTTATTTACTTGTTTTACGATCATCTTTTCCATCCATCACTGATGGAAACTGGAAAGGTGATGACCTATTAGGTGATTTATGGTACTATGTAGCTTTATTTGTGTTCTTTCCTGTCATTCTAGGGTTTGAAAAAATATCTCCTATTTTAGATGCTGGTCTTCTTTGGCTGCTTAGGGTTTAGGGTTAGCATCTATTGATCCATCATTATAGCACTTGATGTCGTTGCTAGTTTCTGAGTGGATTACATGTTCANAAATAATTTTTAAAAATTATTTTAAAAATTATTTTTTTGTATTTTATAAAAGAAATACTGTAATATAGTCAAAAGAAAAAAGAAAAAAAAAGATGTATTTGCATTTTAAAATTCTAACCTGTAAAAATTTCTATTCTGCATCAGATATAGTTGTACTTTACATACAAAAAAGCTTACAAGTATGTTAATTAATGAGTATAGTAAGCTATACATAGCAAATATTCATAATTAATTGATTAAATCTTTCAAAATAATATTATAAGAGTTTATTGAAATCAAAAAAACTGAAATAAGTCCGTGCCAAAGCGTGCCAGTAGAAAGTCATGCGTATCCATCGGCACACAAGAGTACCATATGTCGGCACGGAAGCGTGCCGGTGCCGTACCATGCTAGGCAGACAGCGGCACACCCCCATGCCACGGCACTTTAAACTTTGCTCTAGATAACGTTTAACGGTGTGGATCGTCGATTCGAAAGCTCTATCATCGAAAACAACTTATGAGTACGAGGATAATCGTACTCATAAAAGTATAATAGATCGTACTCATAAGAGTATAGTAGCCGAACTCTCTCTCTCTATATATATATACATACATATATAACCTTTAACCTTTATAAAGTTAATTGCAAATAGAGTACATCTTTAAACTAAACAAAAGTAATAATCAGACTTTAGAATGCTATCATGAGAATAACTTTTGGAAGGAAAAATTAATGGCATGGTGGTAACACTTTGACTGTTAAATGTGGCCGCTTATCTACATTGGCACTAAATCAGAAATAGCAGTACAAAAGAAAAGGTTTTCCTGAATGGTGACTATTAGCCACAATTAGTAAGTTCGGTATGTCTTTTGATAAATTAAATTTGACTCTGCAGATCTTTTCAAATTCCCATGATCTAATTATCTTAATTTTCTACTCGAAAGAATAAATGATCTCAAAGTGGTAATTATCATTTCTCTTGACATTCACAAGCTGCTTGTCAGTCAAACACATCAGTGAAAACTTAAAGATTTTGGTAGTGAGGAAAAAAAGCTAAATTTGGCTTTTGATGACTTCTAAAATTATCGGTGGATTTACAATATCAATTAAAGGTCTTTCGGTGTTGTTTATATTCATATAACATGCACCTTGTTTGTTTTTTTTCCGGGTGCCTGTTGTTTCTAGTAGCTTAGTGGTAGAGAAGACTGTCTTTTGCAGCATGCAATTTCATCTATGTGCTAACTAATTCATATGATATTTCTTGTATCATTTAAATAAATATTTCAATATTATCATTTTGGGTTTATGTAAAAATCTTTCAATGTATGTGCCCTGTTATAATTTGAGTTTGAATTGCATATTACTAGTGTATTTGATCTAAACTCGATAAAAATTATTAGAGTTTAATTTTTGGGTTGGACTTTTGATTGAAACCAATCCAAATAGGATCCAAACTTGTTGATGCAGATCAAAGTTTGATCTAACTCATGAAACACCAATAATAAAATGCAGTAATCACAGAATCCGTTTTGGAACTTCACCATAAAGTGCTAGTGAAAATTTCTATTTCTAGCAACCGTGAAAAAGGCTTGGACGCAACCCAAGAATTTGAAATGTGCCTATCTAGGACGCAGTTGCTAGCTACGCTATGCTTGCCGACCATTTAAATGCTCGTCACCTCTGTGGATGCATGCATGCTGGTTCTCTAGATCAAATTTTTTTCTACTTAAGTTGTTAGGTTAATGGAAAGTGACTTTCATTGCAATTTCAAACTTGTCAGACACTCACATGAGAAGAAATTGCATCAAGCCATTGTTCACTGTCAACTATTTTGATCACCCACCACCACCCACCCTATGAAACAAAATTTAGTAGGATCCGTTCTGTAGTACAACAGAGGGAGATATAAACCATCAGTTATCATTCTATCCACATTTTAAATTAAAAACAGGATTGAATGCTATTTGATGGCTTATATACCTTCACCCGNTAGCATCTATTGATCCATCATTATAGCACTTGATGTCGTTGCTAGTTTCTGAGTGGATTACATGTTCATTCAATGAACTTTCAGATGTGTTGGTGAAATAACTCGACATATCTCTTATTCTACAAACTATCCCATGATGAGAATGGTTAAATTATCTTTTGTTGTCAGGTATTTGTCATTGTTAAGCTAGCTGATTTATGACTTTGAGCTGGCATTGTGGGAGTCAAAAGTTAAATAGAAGCTTTATGAATATGGAGGTATTCTTGCTGTCATGGGGTTTATAATTACTTGGAAATGTTGTGTTGATTTGTGTACTAAGCATCATGGCCTGTTATTCTCTCATAGTATTCAAACTTCTTCAAGAGTTGTATATTGTGTAATCTTTTGACGCTACAAGATGTGCAAATAGTGCAATTATGTTCTTTTAAGAAAAAACGTTGCTCTTTATTCCTATAAGACTAGTGGATGCATAATGCACTAGTTAATTATTGTTATACATCTCATTTGTTTTAAGGTGATTGCTGTTATTTTTGGAGATTTCAATTTTTCAAGAAATTTCCTCTTTTGATTACATCTTTGATTTATCAAATTACTTATCGTTGCCAAACTTAATTGGAGAGCACCGATCTTATAGATATCACCATGAATTATGAATCTGACTTGCATATGCATTTGCTATATATATATATATAGAGAGAGAGAGAGAGAGAGAGAGAGAGAGAGAGTCCATCTTGGGTGCTTCTAATAGCACATGAATAGTGCATGCTATAGACTATCAGGCTCTTGGCTTCATGCTAGTTCAACCACCAAATAATAAATCCTACAAATCCAAGGGTTAGAAAGTCGAGAGCATGTACTATTCATGTGCTTTTGAGAGTATCCAGCCCTAATATCCCTATATATATAGCACTAGGCTACTATACTATTAATAGCACTAATTCATTGGTGATATTAGGTTTTCGGTCCTTGGATTAATAAATGTGCTGTTAGGATAATAGTGGTTGGGTGGTTGGTTGAATAGTATGATCTAATGGGTGAAAATGGTCAAAGGGGTAGCACCAAGTGCTTGGGTGCTATTAATAGTATAGAGTCGGACTTTATATACATACATGTTAGGGCTACTATACTTTTGTGAGTATAGGTCCCTTTGTACTCATAAGTTTTTGGCCGTTGGATGAAGAGATGTGCGGTAAGGATGATAGTAGTCCACGGTTAGGGTTGAGTTGGTGGTTGGTTGAATATTATGATCTAACGAGTAGAAATGGTCAAAAGGGTGGATCTAACGGCCAAAAACTTATGAGTGCAAAAAGATCTGTACTCGTAAGAGTATAGTAGCCGGACTCTACATATATATAGTCCTGCTACTATATTATTATGAATACGATCACCTTCGTATTCGTAAGTCGTTTTTGATGATAGAGCTTTCGAATCGGCGATCCATACTATTAAACATAATTTACAATATTTAAATATTCTAAAATCAAATTTCATAATTTTTGGACATCATATAACTTACAATCAAAAGGTTCTCAAAATTGACAACTTGAATGACCGANAAGTAACAAATTGCACTATAAAATGTTATATACCTAGGACTTAAGAACCCTCAACATGGCGTAGCCACTCCTGGAAACAAGGACTTCATAGCAACCAAGATTAAACAGATAACAAATACGATACAAAATGAAACGAAAATAAAACCAAAATCACCAATCGAAGCAAAGCAGTTCTTTAAAAATACCTAGTAATAACAAAAATTTAAAAAAAAAAGGAAAAGAGAGGGGGTTTGGGGGAGTGTTTACCTGATGATCACACGATACCTAAGTACTAGGGTGTTAGAGTGGCAGCGGCAGCGGCAACCATCATGATCGCGCAACGGCCAAGACCTTAGGGTTTCGAAGTGTCTCCGGGGAGATCACACCGTGAAGATCGCCGTGGCAGCGGAGATCGTCGTGGCAGCGGAGATCGCCGCGTCTTAGGGTTAGGGTTTGGGAGGAGAAAAATGGGGAAGAGAGAGAGAGAGAGAGAGAGAGAGAGAGAGAGGGAGAGGGGAAAGGTAGAATATGGAGAGGAAAAAGAAGATTCGGGGTGAGGGTGGCAGGGGAATCGCGATTTGAACTCGAATGGGTTCGAGAGGACTTTTGGTTAGTCCGGTTTCACGTCGAGGTTAGTTAATTCGCGAATAATTCACGAATTTTTATTAGTATTTTAAAAATAAAAAATTAAAAAAAATATATTTTTTCGTCAAAAAATAATTATTCGCGATTCGTGAATGATTCGCCCAAAAAAACTGCATTCACAGCCGTGGACTCGTGGCCGCGGATCGCATCGTCGCCGAACTCGTCCATGTCGTCATCCTCCTCCTCCACCGCCGCCCTGGTCGGCGCCGAGAGCAAGAGGGCCGCCGCGGCGGATCCCGTCCATCTCTCTCAAGGTCGTTGGAAACAAAATGGCGCGGTGTTGGAATTCTTGGGAGCATAGTGGTTGCTCGCGGTCTACGAGGACACTTTGGCCTCGTAGACCACATGAGAGAAAGGTCCACCGTGGACCACCCTCTCAATAATCATTATATATATATATACTAGTGCAGGAATCTGCGCGATGCAGCGGGCAGATAATAAATTTCAAATTTAAAAATTTTAAAACATAAAATTATAGTTAGAATCCTAAATTGTAATAACTGAGATTTTTCATTTATTGATTGAACCCTTTTGTTTGACGATGTTCTTGTGTGTAATATAATTATAAGTGTACTCGTCAAATTTCAGGAGAAAACGAGTTAAAACGGAGAAGTTACGCGACCCGGAAGTTCGACTTAAGTGAATAGTAACTCCGGTTTTCCGGAGAGGCCGCGGAGTAGAGTGGACTTTCGACGCGTATCGGACTCTGAATATNTGAACCGGCAATTCGAAAGCTCTATCATTGAAAACAATTTATGAGTACAAAGGTCTTTGTATTCATAATAGTATAGTAACCCTACTATATATATATATATATATATATATAGTATAGAGTTATTATGCTTTCGGAAGTATAAGAGAGTTGATGCCTCCGACTTTTTGGCCCTTGGATCAAGGATTGTAGGGTCGGGATGATTGTGGTCTCCCCTAAAGTTGAGTGGTCCCCTAGAGTTATAATATTAATTCGAAGGTCAGAAATGGTCAAAGAGGTTGATCCAAGGGCCAAAAGATTGGAAGCACCAATTCCCTTATGCTTCGGAAATAAGGATTTAAATGCCCATCGACATGAGCCGTATCTATCATGCCGTATCGTGCCAGCAAGATATCGACACGATACAGCACCCGTGCCGGTGACAACTCAAAACCCTCTATTCTTTAAACCAGTAAGTAATTTTTTTAATAAAATTCAAAAGATTTGATAAAAATACATAATAAATGACTAGCATATTTTGTTGCTAAAGAAAATAAATATTTCATGCCATTTTATGCCGGCACACATATATTTTTTGTGACCGACACGCATCGGCACGGTTCGGCATGCACCGTGCCAGCAAGTTTCCGGCACGATCCCTTCCCACGACACTTAAATCCTTGTTATGAAACCATAGTTAAATCCTTGTTATGAAAGCATAGTAGCTTCTATACAAATACAACTACTTGCTAATTACTGTTGCCATACTTCTTTAACATAATGTAACTGCTTATATATAATAGCAATAATAATAACGAAGCATTTAGCCCCAACTTTCTGAGGGGTTGATACAAATCAACAAGTGTGTAGAAATGGGAGATAGCTAAACTAGTACATCCCTTTCTAAAAATATGTACACAAAATTCGGCTGACTTCTTAGCCATACTACAAATTTTAAATCTGCAAAGGTATTTAGAAAGCATCTCTTTGAGCACCGTGCGTAAAACTGAGTGACCCTTTTTACTGGTTTGCATTGCATGGAGATAGCTGGAAAATTTTCTCCAATTGACTTCTTGAGTAGATAAATCGCTTTGATTTCTGCTGAAGCTCCCCAGTGTTCAAAGCTGCATTCTTCTCAAGGAAACATATGCTAATAGTCTGTACCCGAAGATCATAGCAATCAAGGCAGCAACTTCCTTAGCACCATTGTCAAGATTGCTGACATTTATTGAAGGTGGTACATGGTTATATTGTACTTTTAGCAGGAGTCTGTAAGTGTGATAATTGAAGGATATGTAGCGAATCCATGATATGAACAGAGGAACTCCCTGCACAACAAAAGGAAATTACAAATTGCTGCACTCTTTATTTGTTAAAGTGCTTCGATATTATGATCATTTCAAACCTTCCATTCTTTCTTGGGGTTTCTTTTCTTGACAAAATCAGGAGTTAAAGACTGCTTGCTGTGAATAGTGACCATAAATAAAGGAATTCTGTTACAGGAGTATGAATGTTATCCTCTGGGGTTTGGGAATTTTTTTTGTTGTTTCTTGATGTTGGTGGTTGGACCTAATGATTTTTAATCTTCTATTGACAGTGTTGTTGTTTGCTTATTCCTGGGGAAAACTGGTCTTGGAGAACATTGATGACTCAGAATTCTTTGGTGAATTTCTGCAAGCCTACCCGAATGGTAAGTGTATCATCCTTTAGGGCATGTTTGGATTTCGGAACAAGTTGATGGTGATAAGTTGTGTTGGACGTGTGTTTCTTCTACCGATTATAAAACAGGAGTGCAAGGAATGTACCTTTAGTAATTTCAGTATTTGTAATAAGAAATTACGTACAAGATGATTTTTAAGAAATCCTGAAAAAGTGGGATTATCTAATTTTTCTTACTCCCTCATTGGCATCTGGTATACTTCTCAATCAATCAACTAGCAGATGTACCTTGAGGAAATAAAGCAAGAAAAGATATGCCAGATAAGGTACTCAAGCACCCAAACAAGCCGTAAAGTGATTAGCTTACTAAATCAGACTTTACTGTGTCAATAAGAAGTTGGTTTCCTTTCAATGGAATCTATGGTGCTTACCTTCACAAAGAAGCCCCCTGCCAACATAAATGTCATGACGGTCACAGAAGCTAGAGTAGTTGCCTTTTTGATATCCATCAGAGTTGCTCCGATTGCTAATCCTAGTCCCTGATGATTGATCATGACGAAGCTAAGTTCCACTTCATTTTATTATGCATAATTTGTCATACAATACCTACATTTTGGGAGTGGTGTAGGGGATTGTGCGTACCTGAGCGGCAATGATACTGAGAAAAACTGTAAGCATGGTGAGAAAGAAGGGTTTGATGCTCTGTCTTAAGCCTGCCATGAAGTAGACAATGAGTAGAAAAATAACTGGCAGGAAGAGGTCAAGCGGCAAATCGCTTGTGGTCCTGGCCATGAAATATGAGCTCAGCTTGTACATGTCTACTGCTCGCTCCTTTTTTAACATGGCTCTTTCTTGTGGAAATGTGAAGATTGCTGTGAACACAGGGAAGAAGCCCCAAAAGACAGCTATGAAGAATAGCAACCCAGCCTGTGAAAATATAAGATCATGCTTATGGAATTAGATTAAATGACTTGATTCCTTCTCCTTTTTATCTTGCTGTAAAAATTAAAAGAAATCTTTTTTTACATGGTTTGATATTCTTTACATAGTCTTTTATATCTATATTTTCCTTCCAACATCTATTTCTTTCACAAACATATTTAAAAAGAGAGAATTGTAGGCTTTTTTCCTTGTGTATATTCAAGCTATTAATTTGATCATTTCAGGTCATGAGATTATACTTAATTTTTGTATGTTGTTTCGGTACTGTTACTTATGCTATGTAGGTGAAGCTGCACGCCATGGTTCTGACATTAACTTAATAAAAGTAAATGCATGCACCAAGAGCGCTGATACATGGGATTGAGAAGCCCCACTGTGACATTGTCCGGAAAGTGTCGTTTATTCCTTTTTTTGCGAAGAGGGAAGATAAACCTTTTTTTTAATGGAAGAGGGAAGAGAAACTAAGAAGACCAAAGTGGTGATAATGTGTTAGATGCCAGAATGAAATATTCTTTTTGGGTGAATGCCAGAATGAAACATTATATGTTGGCTGCTATCTGGTAATAATTCCACATCATTTCCTGATATTCTGGCGGACCAGCAGCCATACATAAATTGCTATGAGCTTGATTTCGATCTTTAAAATTTAAATCCACCATATGGATATTCTTTCTATTGCAGGTTCATTGCTAAATAGGTGAGGTTGATGCATACCTGATCTTGCTGACCTTCGGGGTTAGCGCTGCCTGAGTGCCACCAGAGCAAGCCAAGGATGAATGCGGTGGCAATGACTTGTGTTATTCTCATCCAGCTCAAATAGTCATGCCGCCTCTCCTTTAATCCTCTCCAGAATAGAATGGAGTATTGCTGCCACCAGCTTGCTCCCCACTCTCTCTTTGGTGATGATACCGTCGCCTTTAGATCCTGGCTAATGGGGAGGGGAGCCAGAAGTTTTTTCTTCTCTTTATTTGCAACTCGTGTCTCATATGCCTCCACCAGGTACTGTTGCATCATTTTTTTATCATAGCAATTAGTGCTCGTTTGGTTTTATCATGGAAACACAAGTTAAGGACAAGATATCTTTGTTTAGTATCTTTAGGTTGTCCAAAGTTAATTGCAAAATTAACAGTAGGCGGATTTATTCGGGAGCCACTACATGTTGGGGCAAATAATAATGAATTACTACATTTTGATCCTTTGAGAAAAAAAAAAGGTTTCCTGCTTCAGGTAAAACGAATGGCTTTTACTTTTACCTCATGCACATCTTTTGGAGTTGGCTTCTCATTTCTTGTGTCACTTCCTAGATTCTCTGTCTGCACTCTGTCATCCAATTCTGAAGGTATAGAAATATCATTGGTGTTACCATTTGCAAGATCTAGCAGGAATTCTGCAGGGTTCATGGCAATCAGCGGAGAACATCCGATTGATTGAAAATAAGCCATAGCTTCCGAAGCCTTCCCGAAGTACAGCAGACTTCCTTTCCCAAGAAGAATCAACTTGTCGAATTTAAGGAAGAGTCTGCTCGATGGCTGATGAATTGTAGTTAGTACTGTCTTCCCAGCCTGTCACATGGTCAAAACAGTGCTGTCTCAGCATGTTGAGGCACAGTTATTGGACTGAATTATATCTGTGGTACACTCTTTCATCCTTCTGGATTACTTAATTGTCAGCTCGAGAGTTCCTGGGCTTAGCTAATATTTTATTTGTTTTCCTTTTTGTAGGTCCGTTTATTATGGTCATGTTAAGAGCAAGCTAAGTCATCAAGATGTTAACTTTCATTACATCAATGATCTGTATGGTATGTTACTACTACTATCATATTGATATGCTTGCTACCTTTTATCGACCGATGTGCTGCTAAAAGTTTGGGTCATGACTGTTATAGATGTCTACATTAGTGCTTGTGTATGGCTGGCTTTTTTATTTTAATTTTTTTTCTCTTCCTTTCATTTTCATTCAATGAATTGAGTGGAAACATGGTCCTGAAGGGAAGGTTTGGAATAAGATTGTTAGGGGTGAATATACTGTGTTCTAATCAAATTACTGAAAACTTAACAAGAGTACTTCATCTTTATGTTGCAACTCCTTTCGAGCGACTGATGCCACAAAGACGGTTTGGAGTTGAATTGTTGAATAGTTAATTTACATGACCTAGTATTTAGACTTTTTGAATTTCCGAGTTCAATGAAGAGCAACTTCTGATAATTTACTTTTGGGAGTAATATTTTTTTTTTGAGATATAGGTAGCACGCTATCCGCTTCGTTTATTTCATTTTAGAAATAAATTTAGCTGAAAATTAGAATCAACTAGGATTCGAACTTGGGTCTCGGGTACCAACCATTAAGTCCTTTACCACTTGCTCTAGGGACGGTCGGTTTTTGGGAGTAATATTGCTCGTGTTATTGTGCATACCTCGGCAATGTCATGCAAGACCTGAACGATACGTAGGGCTGTAGTTGAGTCCAGTCCTGATGTGGGCTCATCAAGAAGCAACAAAGATGGGTTTATTATAATCTCATTCCCAATGCACACTCTTTTCCTCTCTCCACCCGAGATCCCTCGCACAAATGATCCTCCAATCATTGTGTCTTGACACCTGGGAATGATGATACATAATGTTAAGACTCACAGACTTTAGAGCATGGCAGACTATTCCCACAATTCTTCTACCTTGTGGATAGGAATTATTTTCTTGAATTATTTTCTTAGTCTCACTATGGAAAGTGAAAGTTTTGACTAATGATGCTTTTTCATACTATGTTTGCCGCATGCTTTTCAACAAGAATTTAAGTGCCGTGGCACGGGATCGTGCCGGAAACTTGCCAGCACAGTACGACACGGTGCATGTCGAATCGTGCCGATATGTGCCGGTCAAAAAAAATTTTGTGTGCCGACACATAATAGTATAAAATATTTATTTTCTTTAGCAACAAAATATGCTAATTATTTATTTATTTTTTTTATCACATTTTTTGAATTTTATTGAGAAAATTACTTACTAATTTAAATAATAGAGAATTTTGAGCTGTGCCATCGGCACGGGATCTGTATTGTACCGGTATTTTGTTGGCATGGTACGGTACGGTGGATACCGTTTGTGCCGACAGGTATTTAAAATCTTGCTTTTCAATTTCATTAGGAAGAGAACAGGAGAAACCTTTCGAGGCCGAGCTCATAGATGACATCCATGGCCCTTTCTTCTTTCTGTTGCTTTGACATCGTCTGCGGAAGTCGAAGAAGAGCTGCGTAAGTCAATGTCTCTCTCACAGTAAGATGTGCAAACAGAACATCATCCTGGGTCACGAACCCTATCCTGCCATGTGTCTTCCAGTTACACTATATATCCATCATCCAGATCCGCATATATGTAGCTTTACTTTTCATATGCACTAGTTTACCCTAATAATCATGCATATTAAAACCTCTGACTTGTTAAATTGTGCTAATCAAATTGCTCATAAAAGGTTGCAGGGAAAAGGAAAGGGCTGAATAACCTCTATCTCTCCCTCTCCCTCTCTCTCTTTCTCGAGCGTGCACTCTCTCTCTCCTCTTTTCTTCAAAAGTAGCATATAACACTTTCATGGTTCACACACCAATCTCGGTGTTGATCTTAAGAAATGCTGTAATACAACGTTTATACCTATTATAATTGTTATCGTCTATGACTAGTGGTTGGCCCTATCACCAGTCGGTATGAGATTCATGGTACCGAACTCAGTTATGTACGAATCTCATAAATATTGTTCGGGATTCGGGAATTAGGTTCTGTACCTGCGCTTGAGAGACTTGTTATATGGCTCGTCATTGTAAGTGATGGTCCCTTCGATTATGTTGCCATTAATCCTTCCCCCCAGGATGCTGAGAAGAGTCGTCTTTCCGCAGCCAGAAGGTCCCATTAAAGCCAAGACCTCTCCAGGGCTTGCTGATCCTGAAATTCCATGTAGTATATCTTTCTCTGTTGTGCTCGTCATGCCTTTGAGGATTACTTTGTACTTGACCTCTGTAAACTGCAAGGAGCAGAGTAGAGAATACTTCCCATTAATTAATCAGCTGCATATCTGCTGCATTGTTAATTAGAACGCCACATTTGAAACAAATGTACGCATGCTTTCTCATGTACGAAGTTCAATACTATGGCTGCCTCCTCCATAGATGTATGTGAACTTCCGTAGGAGAAAGAACACCAAATTATAAAACGTTTATAAACTAATAGCTCTAGATTATCACCTTGAGATATATAGGCAAGGTTGGCTCTGCTATTGGCCTTTTTCTTGCGATGCCAGCCTCGGGATCTACTGCTGCGTAGTAACAAATTCTCTAATAAATAATATAAAAGCTGCTACTAGTGCTTATATATGACACGTAGCAGGAATATTACTAATTACCTGATTTTTTTTTTAATTTTTTTTACTGTACAGTAAAGAGTGATTTTTTTTTTTTTTCGGGGGGTGGTGGGTGGTGGGTATAATTCATTCAATAAATAGGACACAGGAAAAACATCTTGCACGACACGATTCGCTGTCCGATTCCTTATGCAATTAGTGCAATTCATGATTTAATTAATAGCAAAATATGTTTTCGCCTCTTAACTTTTGTTTTTTTTTGTTTTCTAAATCAAGCACTAGCAAGCTCATGCTGCTGTGGCTTCATCAGAAACTACTCTTTCCTATAAGGTCACTAAAGTATATATGCTACTCCATTTAAGGCAAAATCGCTGCTTAATTAATCAAGTACTAAAGTATATATGCTACTCCTTTTGGACGTCTATATACCTTTGTTGTAGTAGCCTTCTTCATTTTTTTTTCTTTTTTTTTCTTTTTCTCTTTCGGAATAAAAAAGCATAGAAATTCAGATAGATTTAGCATCTTAATTACCTTCAAGAGTGGAAGCCCGGAAGCTAGGAGTATAGAATGGCAGGCAATTTATGAATTAATTATAATATAGTTAAAAGATCAATCACCATTATCGTCGTCGCTGAAGGCTCCCTGGAGGTTAGCACCAACGTCTTCGGGAGGGCCAGTGAAGCCGGTGAAGGAAAAAGAGAAGCCTAAGCTGGCACTGGAGGCTCGGCTCAGTGCGGCTCCACTGCTGACTTCCTCGAGGTCCAGCTTCAGCTGTGCGCTTCTCGACTTCCTGATGTGGTGGTTTCCTCCTCTCTTCCCAGGCGAGCTTCCAACCCCTCCCTTCTTCGCAAAGCTCGATTTTCTCGACAGGCTTGTTCCGTTCATCTCTGCACTCAGAACGGTCTCCGCAGATGCCGTCCGGCTCAGTGACTGAGTAGCCGTGGCCATCTCCAATTGCTCCGACCTTGTCCTGCTGATTCCCGATGGTGCTGCTGAATCCATCTGGTTTTATTATGCGGGGCTATCATGTAGTTCGTCAATGAGGTCAAGTTATAACGCTCTTTTTTCAGTTTAAATGGTAACTACGTACGCGCATGTTATATATGCACATGCTGCAGAAAAGTGGAAACGAAAGAGCTCGCGAGATAAATCAAACAAAAAGACTCGGATCGATACACAAATTAAGAAGTTATCAACTAATTAAGTTATGGACCAGTCGTGATGGCAGATATTAGAGTGGAGCTAGCTAGTTAGCGCACATATATGGAACCAATTAAGAAGATAATATATATGCAGCTGGTTTCGATCGGTACCTTGGGTTGGAACAAGTTTTGAGAGCGGAAGAAGAGCGGAGAGGAAGTGAGGAGGAGGCACCAGCTTCTCCTTTTCGTGGCGTGGCGTGGCGTGGAGTGGAGTGGAGGAGAAACGGAAGGCTACCACGATGCCAGCAATGTGGTCTCTCCTCCTCCTTTATAAAGATGCCACCATCCTCACGCATGTGCACAACGACGTCGTATGGTCGAGGGAACTCGCATTTACCGAAATGCCCTCCCTGTAGCTGCAGGGATCGATCACAGTAAATCTTCTTTCAATCACGCCTACATATCTATCTAATATATATCTATCAACCCGTGCGAGGCCTTTTCTATCTGGTTTTTCATTTTATTATCCTTTCCTTTAATTTTCTGCTGCCAAATATATAGAGTTGCTGCCTGTTAATGGATGGATGCATAATATTCACAGTTGAAAAATTAACAAAAACACTGTAAACCTACAAAAATTTAGAATGGCAATGGTGATGATGCGGCCATCATATAATCGATCGCTATCTCCCTGGCTACGTGATTTCGACAACGGGATGGATATATACTTACAGCAGGATTCCTGCGTCTGGGCTTCTACCAAGCGGAGGCGGCAAATTAATCAACCAATCATGCGTGGGAGCTTGCCAGGTCGCCACACACTGAAAGATGAAAATTGCCACGCGCAAATTATTATCAATATATAAGTCACCACATGCGCGAATGCGTGCTAATTTTGGTTTCTCAGCCTTACTAGCTGACGTCCTTCTCTAACGAAGCATATATGGCAGTCCGCTGCGTGCGCGAATATTGTCATGTCACCGGCCCAAGCGTTTGTTTAATTCTTGAGGTTTAGAAGACCGGTCGGGTACCCTATTATAAGATCCCTAGTACGTTACGTTGAGTGTTACAATAAAAAAAAAGAACAACCTTCATGTGCTTTGGGTATATATATATGCATCCTAGACTAGAGAAGTACATGCAGCATTGGAAGACACCTTTCGTGGTCGTGGCATAACGTCTAGCAATTAATACTCTTTAAAAGATTGAACCACCACAAATATACAAATCAACCAAAAGATGGTACAAGGTACTCCTGAATACTTACTTCTTTTGTCAGCTGGACAATTACAACTCAAACTTCAAATCACGTCAACTCTTTCTTCTTCTTTTTCTGTTTGTTTGTTTTGTTTTTTTTTTTTTAATTTATTTATTATAATAACTAATATCTACAGGCAATTAGATCTCCACTTTTGATAATATAGCCACAAATAATTCTTCTTCTGAGGCGGAAGTTAATTTAGCAAGGATTAGAGGCGGGAGGCAAATTGAGTGCAGCTAGAGCTGGTTAGATATTTAGTTCGGATCGCTAAGCTCCGTGTTGGATTGTCCAGAAGAATATGCGCTGTTGCTAGTTGCTTCATCCCCACCTTGGGTCATTCATCCGACTGCAGTGACATTCATGCATTCTGTTCAATGAAAAGAATTCGGCAATGCTACTTGCCAAATCTTAATTTCAGGCAGACGAAGCATTACTCAAGCAAAACAACTAATTATAATTTTTCTCCACATAAAAAACACAATACATCATACATTGCATGCATGTGTTTTATATTGTACAACATAACACAGTCTAATCAAAG
Source organism: Ananas comosus (assembly GCF_001540865.1). Lineage (NCBI taxonomy): Eukaryota > Viridiplantae > Streptophyta > Magnoliopsida > Poales > Bromeliaceae > Ananas > Ananas comosus. Next base: position 127,127 of record NC_033635.1, on the reverse strand, counting down.
TTCACGCCTTTTATAAATTTTTTTTTATTCTTTTGCGTAAAAATTCTTCTATGTTCTTTCAGCTCGGCTAGCAGCATTTATTGCTCCCGGTGCATTCATCTCTCGATATTGCCGTTGACATAGATAATATCTGGTTATTCTAATCAATAAAAGGAATATGTACGTACTCTCTCCTCACTACGGCTCTGCTTCGCAATCCCTCTCCTTTGCTGATTAATTTCCACCAGCTCAAAAAACATTAATTCAAGGGACCCTACATTGTGACGTCCCGTATTTCGCACGATAGAAAGTGCACAATACCGGAAACAAAGACCGGAACTAGGAAGCAAAAGCTTTTCTTTAGAGGAAAAAAGCAGTGGCGTACGTGCTAGTCTGGACTTTGTAACAAAAATTAGCTTCTCCTAAAAGTAGTTTCTAGCTCGACAATTGCATTTTTTAGCAGCGTGCAATAGTAATCGGCGGGATTGTATATTCAATTAATTAGCTCTCGATCATGGCATATATAAATATATATATATATATATGTTTATTTATTCATTTTGGTGCTACGTACACGAACTATATATTCTAAGACGACCAGAGCAGTCTAATGGTTCCTCCAAATCAAAGGTTTGAGATGGGAATTAATTTGGCATAAAATTGGCATAACATGGAGGTAGAAAGGGGAAAAAAGTGGAGGGTTCGTTGCCAACCCCAATGATCAGATAGGGATGGGGGTGGATGCCGGTGCCGCCCCCATTAATGCAAACTTACTTGGTTGGGATGTCATGGGCTTCGATGGTGTGGGGGTGGTGGTGGTGGTGGTGGTTATGGTGGTGGGGACCTCAACGGAAAAGGACCAGCCATATAATGCTCTATTGGCCATCATTATCTCCCCACTTGTGAGAAGATGATGGATCACTAATAAGCATCTCCCAGTGGAGAAAAGTAATTTCTAATGCCAGATTAGTCGTACGAGAGATGATAAAGACTCTATTTTTTTTTTTTCTTTTGAGAGAAAGGCACCATGCTACTGCTGCATTCATTTAGTGTATGAACTGAGTTATAGATTGAAGCAACAAGACCTCGAGAAAAAAAAAATAAAAATAAAAATAGAAATAAAAATAAAAATAAAAAATATAGAGTAAAACTACAAATAAGTATATATATATTAATTTAGCAATAAAGATCCCAGGTGTCCTTAAGCGAGCGAATCTTAGACGCTATTAAACTTGCATTGTGTTTGATCTTCTGAAAGATTCTTTTATTACGCTCCAACCAAATGACCCATCATGTTGCAGCGATTATCACTAGCTAACTCCTTTCCGCCGATCACTCCCCCTTTCCTTTCGCTCGACTCCCAGAGCAAGCTAGCAGAAGTACAGTTTCGCAAGGCCGATTTATTTGGAAGAGAACTCTCTAGGAGCGCTCTGATGCCATCACACCCCATGAAGAGGTGATCGATGGTTTTGACCTCATTCAAACAGAAAACACAAAACTCCTCGCCATGTCACCTACGCTTCAGCAGGTTGTCAACAGTGAGCACCTTTCTTCTCAGAACTACGAGAGATGATAGAGACTCTATTTAATAAAACTAATATAATATTTGTACATATTAAAATAATGTTAAAAAACTGTTTATATATTTTTTTTTACCTGAGATAGAAAGTTCTAATTAGAAGTTTTCATTCTTATATAGAACCAATGTTATGAAAAAAAAAAAAAAATCTCTTTCCCGGTTGAAGCGCTCACTAACTCTCCGAGCACGTACCTCCAACCTTAATAACGGTATAACCGTTTACAAGCTCTACTAACTTTTCGTAACTGAATATTTTAATAAATGATATTTGTTTCAAACCATATGTATATTGTCTCATAGGGTGTAAATAAATGTGTAGTTATAATAAACTCAATACTGCAACCTATTTCTCATGCGTGGAGCAACATTTACTACATTGACCGTTTCTAGAACAAGTGGTAAAAAATTTGGTAGTTGGTACTCGATATCTCAAGTTCGAATCATAATTGATTCACATTTTCAGCTAAATTTATTTCTAAAAAAAAATATAAGAAATAAACGAAGCGGGTAGCGTGTTACATATTTCTAAAAAAAAATATTTATTACAGATAAATCTATATAACTGTAGATAGTCATTTACAATTCTATTTTGCTTAAGAGGCAATAAATAAAATTTACAAACTATTATCGTATTGTCTTCTACAGATAGACAATCTAAAACACTTTAGATCACATCGGATGGTATAAATATTTTTTTTTAGAAATATGTAACACGCTACCCGCTTCGTTTATTTCATTTATAAATAAACTTAGCTGGAAATATGAATCAACTAGAATTCGAACTTGAGTCTCGGATACCAACCATCAAGCCTTTTGCCATTTGCTCTAAGGACGGTCGGTAAAACATTTATTATGTTAATAAAAACAAGTTAATGGGCATTTTACAAAATCGACTGTAGTTGAGGGGTCCTCCATACCTTTTTTTTTTTTTTTTTTTTTTTTTTTTTTTTTTTTTTATCATTTTTACAACTTTTAAATATAATTTCAAATTTGCGAAAAAAGATGTAGCATTCGCACTGGTGTAGCTCATCCTCACACCACAAATTTTTTTAATGAAACACACATTTTTTTTTTAAAGAAAATTTCCTTTTTGATTTCGGAGGGAATGGAACCCTCTACTGGGAACGAAGAAATGAAAGGAAAAATCTGCCCTACACTCATAGAAGGTATATATTTTATATCCTCATTCAAGAGTTGATACAATCTATTCGAGGTATTAATAAAAAAAATGACAAAATAAGATGATTAATACTAGCTCACATAAATTTTATGGAGTAATATATATATATATATATATATATATATATATATATATATATATATATATATATTAATAATATATATATATATATATTATCTATCTACTCTATATATAGGTTATTATACTTTTATGAATATAGACTCTTTTATATTCATAAATTTCTAGCTGTTGAATGAAAGATATGTGCGCGTTAAGATAGTTAATAATTCTCGATTAGAATGATAGTGGTCTCCTAGATGGCGTTTTGTTGGGGATTAGAATGATATAGTGGTCCCCTAGTGCGTTTGGTTGGAAAATTGGGGGATAGAAATGGGTGGGAACAGTTGGCAATAGCTGTTCCCATCCCTATTTAATTTTTAAAAAAATTTAAATTTAAAAATTTAAAAATTTAAATTTAAATTTTAAATTTTAATTATATTTTTAATCTTAAAATTAATATTTTATAATTTTAATTCTAAAATATTAAATTTTAAATTATATTTTAAAATTTTTAAAATTAAATGTAATTCTTAGAATGTTTTTAAAGTTAGATTTAATCTTAAATATAAAATTTAAAATTTAAAAATTAGAACATTGAATTTTTGAATTGAGATTTAAAATTTAAATTATAAATTTAAATTTTAAATTAAAAGTTATATATTTAATTTAAAAAATTAAATATAAAATTTAAAATTCAAATTCAAATATAATTAAGGGCAATACATTATTTTCTATGTTATAACTACTCACCATTTCTCATTCCATTATTTTCTATTTACAACTATTCACTTCTTCTTATTCCATATTTTCTATTATAAGTATTCACATTCTTCTTATTCATATTTATCTATTTAAACGTTATTTTTCTTATTCCAGAAAATAATTCGATCTTTATCCAAACGTAAAATTGGTCTAAACTTATACTTATTTTGAAATAAATAGTTCTTACTTATACCCGCAAATGAAGTTTCTAAGATTGAATAGTTGTTGTTAATGTAATGATCTAACGGATAAAAATGATTAATAAGAGAGATTTACAGTCGAAAATTTATGAGATATAAAAAAAACTATACTCATAAAAATACTATAGCCGGACTCACTCTCTCTCTCTCTCTCTCTCTCTCTCTCTATATATATATATAATATATATAATATATAAGGATTGCTGTGCTCTCAGCGGCACGAAGGCCTCCGCTGTCCTGAGCCGTTTTCGGTGATGGAATTTTCGAATCGACGATCGGCTCCGTTAGACTTGATCTACACTATTTGAAGTTTCTAGAAATATTTTTGCGATTTTTCGATATCATTGCCTAGCAATTGAAAGGATTCAAAATCAATAATTTTAACGGCTGGAAAAATAAAAATTCTTATAAAAAGTGGTGATATATTACTTAAAATTTCGATCAGAAATATTGATCTTATTGTAAATAGTATAAAGAATTTGTATCAAAATTTTATCTGATTTGAATACTTCTAGTATCGTAAATTTTGGAAATGACAGATATCAACCATTAAAAATGATTAATTTGAATTCTTTTATCTAGGTAGATAGATATCAAAAAATTGTAAAAATATTTTCTAGAAACTACTTTCAAATACCCTAAATCAAGTTAACAGAACCAATCGTTGATTCGAAAATTTTATCTTCGAAAATAGCTCAGGAGCACGGAGACCTCCGTGCCCTGGGAGCACAGCAGCCTGCTCTATATATATTAATGTGTATGATGATCTCATTGCTCAAGTAAACATTGTTAGTTTTGCCGAAAATGGTAATTTCACATATTGTGGAATATCCGTCAAATAAATTGCCTGATACTGGGACATTTCTCGCTACCGTTGGTGCTGCAACCATGATGGAAAGAAGACGCATGTCCACTTCCGGAGTCGTGTCAGCAGAAAACCAATTCTGTCTGGTCCTCGCAGATGTACAAGTTCACAGCTGACAGCACTAGAGAAGAACAGCAAAAACCAACATAATAATGCCTCCACTCGAAAGACAAATAAATTAATTTTATCTCCAAATTCAACAGTAATACAGCGACCATAAGGTTTGTTTAATTTCACATAAAACTGTAAAAATAAATTTTAATGAAAAAAATAATTTTTTTATATTCTCTAACGTCTGGTTTGTAGGTAAAAAATAGTTTTTCGTTACGCATTGTTTATCTGAAAGAAAAAAAAAAATTTATAATAAAATTATATTATTATTTTTTTTTCTTATTATATATATTATATATATTATTTATATATAAATCTATTGATATATATATTATTGATATATAATAAATATCATATTACATATATTAGTATATAATTTATATAAAATGGTAGGTGGTGGTAGGTGGAATAGTGTTTGATCCAAAAGATATTAGTAATCAAGGAGTAGATTTAAAGGCTAAAAACTTAATAGNAAAGGCTAAAAATCTAATAGTACCAAGGGGGTAATATTTCTAAAAGTATTCTAGCTCAATTCATATATATATATATATATATATATATAGCAGGACTGTTGTGCTCTCAGGAGTACGGAGGCTTCGGTGCTCTTGAGCCGTTTTCGATGATGAAATTTCCGAATCAACGATCGGCTCCGTTAGATTTGATCTAGCATATTTGAAGTTTCTAGAAAATAATTTTTACGATTTTTCGATATCATTTTCCTAGCAATCAAAAGGATTCAAAATTAATCATTTTTAACGGCTGAAAAAAAATTCTATAAAAAGTGGTGATATAGCACTAAAACTTTTTATCAGAAATATTGATCTTGTTATAGATAGTATAAAGAATTTTGTATCATCGTTTTATCTGATTTGAATGCTTCTACACCGTTAAACTTGAAAACGGCAGAAATCAACCATTAAAAATTATTGATTTTGAATCCTTTCGATCACTAGGTAAATGAATCAAAAAATCGCAAAAATTATTTTCTAGAAACTTCAAATGCGCTAGATTAAGTCTAACGGAGTTCGATCTCGATTCGAAATTTATCATCGAAAACGGTTCAGGACACGGAAGCCTCCGTGCTTCCTCAGAGCACAGCAGCCCTGCTCTACTATAATATATATATATATATATAGAGAGAGAGAGAGATGAGAGAGAGGGGTGGAGAGACGAGAGAGAGAGAGTAGGGTACTATACTCTATGAGTATAGAGCCCTTTTACTCATAAGTTGTTTTCGATGTTGGGGTTTTCGAATCGACGATCCACGCGCCGTTAACATTGATCTAGAGTATTTGAAACTTCTATAAAATAAATTTCGTAATTTTTTGAATTATTATAAAGTCCATTAAGTGGTATAAATGAACGGTCAAAATCGAACGACATCCTAAAAATGGAATGATCGAATCCTCAGTTGAAGATCGCGAGTTATTGATCTTTATTTAGGTGTGAAAGAAGTTTTCGTATCAAAAATTCAACCTATTCCAATTCTTTTACACCGTTAAACTAGCAAATATCTCATACCGGCCGTTAAAAATTGTCAATTATGTGAGCTTTTGATCGTAAGGTAAATGATATCGAAAAATTATAAAATTCGATTTCTAGAAGTTTTAAATGCTCTAGTAATATTTAACAGTATGGATTATCGATTCGGAAGCTCTATCATCAAAAATAACTTATGAGTACGAAGGCGATTGTATTCATAAAAGTATAGTAGCCGGACTATATATATATATATATATATATATATATATATATATATATATATATAATGAAAAAGGGGAGAAAGTCCACTGTAGACTCTCTCTCGCGCAGTCGACGAGGTGAGGATGACCACGTGGATCGGGTGCTCAAAAGGGTCGTGAGCCGTAATTTTTCATTCATAGGTTTTTGTTTTCCGCAAACGGGCAGGCAGAAAACGAAAACGCGATCTTTTCAAAGAATCTGTAAAAAAATTTTGCAAAGAAATTTTTTACGGCCAGAAAATTTTTTTTTTTTTACCCTTAATTAGTTTTTTTTCTCCTGAAAGCGAGATCTGCAGTGAGGGTTGAAGTGGGATTAATTTGGAGAGAATGATGTCGTGAACTTGGGATCATGGAGGGGATCACAGCTATCAAAACAACAAATCCCTCTTACAAATAATAACGTGAATTAAAGACCAGGCATAAATTACTCTTGTTCCAAGTTAATCACATACAACCTTTGCCACGTTACTTCATTGCACAAGTGACAATCCATTCAATGCTTTGTTCATCGTAGGAGTGAGGAGAAAATGGGTCTTGACCGGGAAAGTGAAAAAGAAGGAAATTCAATCGGTCGAACTATTTTATCCCATTACTACTGAATGGGCATGGCTTTCAACGCGTCTTTTCTTTATAAGGGCAAAATGGATGTGGTGCAAGAGAGTGTTTCCGCATAGAGAAGTTGAGAAATTCCATGAAAAAAACTCCTACCAAGTTGGAGACTTTCGGCCTTAAATATGGCATCTGCTCTCTCGCAAACTCGCAGCATAAGTATCAAATTACGCCTACATTACATCTGTCCTCCGCCATATTTTGCATTACACATATGCCAAATCTCTCAATCACGGCCACCTCAACATCAAGCGATCGAGACAAATGGTGAACCTGCAATTGAATTTCAGTCCGGCGACAGTTGTGCGACGAATAATATGACCATTAACCAGTAGTGTTTCGGTCCACCATAGACTGCCAGAGTCGAGACATATGAAAGTGCTCCTGGCCAACCAGCAGATCACCAACACTCGTGTGAACTTCATTATTTGAAGAAAGAAGATAGAGAGTGCCTTTTCATTCTCCTGAACAAGAAAAACAAAGGGTATCTTCTTATCAACCGTCCATTGTACTTAATGGTTGAACTTCATTATTTGAAGAAAGAAGATAGAGTGTGCCTTTTCATTCTCCTGAACAAGAAAAACAAAGGGTATCTTCTTATCAACCGTCCATTGTACTTGATGGTTGAACTTGGCATCTGAGCAGAATCCAAATTGTCAACAAACATATGGCGGGCATTAGATGATGCAAGGCACAGCTGCCGTGAAATTTTTAGGTAAACTTGGTGTCAACATGCTGACAATAAAAAAAGAGAAAACATAAATATAACATGAAGAAAAGAAGCATATTAAATTGAGATTCAAGACAGCACACATATCTTCAATTTAAGACAGAGCGTACCTCAATATGTAAATGTACTTTCACCAGCCTCTATTTTAACTAGAAAACTATGACGTCTGATGTTTCTCTTCTCCAGAATGGCTCTCTTTTTAACAGGTTCAATAGCAGGAGGCTTCAACTACTTGCACCATTGAATATTTTATATAATAAAACCGCACCAAACATATATGTGATCCAAAAGACCTTTCAAACAAACCCACGCTACAATTGGTAGTTAATTTAATCTCAAGAATCCAAGATTCAGATCCGGTCATAATTCTCGTATATATCCAAGGCCCTAAAGGTAGGCACTGCATAGGTGACATTCGGGAAATTCTCAATATAGTGATTTGGCTTAATTATAAAACCCCCTCCACTTCTTTCCATTTCTCAAATACCTCCTTACAAGAAAAAAAATTATATAACATCTCCCTACACTTTAGATCAATTTCCAATAGGCTCATCCGTTAGAATTTTCTGTTTATTTTAACGACAGCATATTGAGATAACAAACCTTCCAAGTCCATTCAAGCCACTTCAAGCACATTTTCAACTACCAAAATCTAAGAGGAATCATGAAAAAGCATTCATGTGAGGGATTCTCTTCATGCAAGGATTTAGGTGTCTAGTGTCAAAGTCATCTTGCCACATCATCACCGTTAACACTTTCGTAAAAATTAATGAAATTTCCAAATGACTGGACTTATTTGACACAAGACTAACATGCAGGGTTGACATTGTTTAAATTTCTTATATAGATAGAAATTTGAGAAATTTGAGACACAGGGTAAAGTGATCGGAGTATTTATAATTAAGCCTAGTGAATTATGAATATAAATTCCCAATTTCCGCTGGAAATATGTCCATGATCAGTGATACACTGAGACAATTGACAGACCAGTTGCGGAGTTAACTAGATAAGCAGGGAATAATTTGCAAACAACATGGCCGGTAAAAATATTTTTGCCATAAAATGTTGCCTGGCTCTGCCCGTGAAAGTTAGGTTTGTTGGGTTGCTTTGGTAACGAACTTGCTCTTAAGTGGAAAACAAACATAACTCAAATCTAGCAGGCACCTGTGATAGCATTTCAAAATAAACTTCAACATGGTCAAACATACCTAGATTTTGAGAACTAGTCAAGCATACAGTATTTGCAATAGCATATTTTACCGTCCATTTTGGAATTCCAGATCTTGACTATCCTGCATCTTAAATAGTCCGTAACAATAAACCTTAGAAAAGTCCTTTGTTATAGCGTATTTTCACCCCCGTGCCCTCTGGTTTCACTTGCTTCACTTAGGTGCCATTCCTATTTGGTTTTCTGTAAGGAATTTCCATCAACCTAGTTGAAATTCAAGTTTTGCTAGGATTCCAATCTAAACACAAGCAAAAACCCGAATTGAAATCCACATTTTAACAGAGTTTTGGTTGAGCTTGGATCAATATCCGAGCTAAGAAATATTACCTGTACACTGAAAAGTAGGGTGTAAATCTAATACCCAATCGTCAAAAAACTGATACGGCTGGTGTTAAACTATTGACCCTTGGACGGATCTAGTGTAAGATCTACACCCTTTTTTTGGGTGCACAGGTAGCATTGCTCTATCTAAGATAAAGATTAGTGCAGAGTATAGACCCAAGAGATTTAGTGTTCAAATCAATCTCATCGTCATGCACTCATGCATAAATATAAAAAGAGAAAAAGCAACCTGATATTCTTGAGTTATCCAGCTCCTCACTCTAGGGGTGTAATGTGGGCCGTGTCAGGTTGACACTGTCCACATTTTTTGGGCCGAAACGGGCCAAGCACTAGTCTGGCATGGCCCGGTTTCAGATCCGGGCCGGGCCGTGCCGGGCTAGTTTTCTCACAACTCCGGCCCAGCACGGCCTCCGGCCTCAACAGTACAGGCCGTGCCGGGCCGGGCCGGGCTCCGGGCCGCCCATTATTTTTTTAAAATACAAAAAAATATAAAATATAAAATATTTATATATATAATTAAACTATAAAATTTATTAGAAAATAATAAAAACTTTTAAAATTATTAAAATTTATAATATTTTAAAATATAAAAAAGGACCAAATTGCCCTCCGCAACAGTCAAATTTTTGACCGTTGGGGAGGGCAATTTGGTCCAAAGAGGCTAAACTTGTTCCTCTCCCAAGGTCTCAGATCTTGGGAGAGGCCCAAGGCTATGGCAGACCTTAGGAAGAGCCCAAGGTCTACCACAAAGCATACCTGCCCAAGTTCTTCTCCTTCTCGTCCAAACAGACCAAACCCCAAGGCCGGACAAGCTAGTCTAGGGCCTTGGGGGTCGGGTCGTGCCAGCCCCACCGGCACGGCCCACATGGGCCGTGTCGTGCCAGGCCGCAGGTCAAACTGTCGGCCCGGCATGGCCCAGACCCATTACGGGTCGTGTCGTGCCGCGACGGGCCTAAAAGCTCTGGCCTAGCACAATCCAGTATAGGAGGTCGGGCCGGCCCAGCACGATATCTACAGTATCCGTGCCAGGCCACGGCCTAGCCCGCTCCTACCTCATTCTCCTAATACCTCTCGTCGCCTATGCAACCGTACATAACTATTATCTAGGGCCAAAAAACACGTACACAACTACCCACCCACAGGATGCAGAATATTGAGATGACTAAACAATATGTTAAAACATTGATTAACCAGAAATTTTGACAAATTTCATTGCTTGCTTTATCAGGACCAATGGTTTGAAAGGAAACTTGCAATGAGAAGCTTATGAAAACACCATGTAAACAGAATCATTAGTGATTAATAAAAACAATAAAATAAAAAACAAAAGCAGCTTTTGGGGAAACCGCTGCAGTGCAATACAAAGTGCAAAATATATGTTTTCTCAGCATAGACAGAGTAATCTCTGAGAAGATTCTTAATTTCTTCTCCTGAACAACTTTCTAGTACAGATGAAAAAAGATAAATTTTGTGGGCAAATCAATGCAATGATTCGTACTTGAGAAAGAAAACTCCAGTAGTAGTTAACCAAGATGACGAGGAGATGCATATCTTCTACAATTAAGAACCTCTAAATGAGTCCACTTTCGAATGGTTCAGAAAGAAAACCTGAATCCTCCAGCATTTGCATCAGTAACTGATTCCCAGAATGACTGCTTTTTCTTCTCAGAGGTTTTCTCTTGGGCTTTAAGTTCTAGCCGGTTAATAAGTCCAGGGAAAGCAGCATCAATGGCATTTCTAAATTTCTCGTATAGATTGACCCTATCTTTGGTTCCAGAGACAAGTTCACTTGCATTGGGTTTCCCAAGGAAATTCAGAACATTCAACAAATTTCTCCTGCAAAATTGACCATTGACAACTGCAATCAGTGAAATAACCAAGCTTTATCTATGCGATCTATGTGGCTTGTCATGCACGTTCTTCAGTAACCAAAATAACCCAAAAGCCAATAAACTTAATTCCCAAAACGAGATTTTCAGCACACAAGATAGCACAAGCACGCAGCATCAGTTGGTGGCATGAAAATTTAATATATGATGGTTAGCAAATCTTACAATTGAAAATTATTTGAACGAGTAGGATTTTTAACCAAGTAAAATGTAGGATTAGCATGAAATACATGTGCTCAAGTAAACACAGTCACAAAACATTTTGTACTATACTGGACTTTCCATTTATGTTCTTCAAGACAGGAGGATGTACTAATCAAAGATTACACAAAAAAACATAAGAAAGTCTACAATGAGTCACAAAAATTAATGACTTCTTGCGTAATAACAATAGCAGACCACAGCATGTTGTAGCAGAAGGGGACAAGATGGGAGAAAGGGTAAATAAAAATTCACATTTCTGTACTCACCAACAACAAGAAGAGATAAGAGAAACCATGGGAAGGGAAAAAACAATACAAGAATAACTAGCAACCACAACAAAAAAAAGAATACATCTCTCCGAAAATAAAGCAATAACTCAGTAAGGTTGTTCCAGTTAAGTTTATTTCTAAATGAAATAAACGAAGCGGGTAGCATGCTATCTATCTATCTCTCTCAAAAAAAAATAAAAAACTCAGTAAGGTTGATGAAAAAAGAAGTAAAGGCGTGGTAGACAAACTAAATCTACAGGTAAGTAATTATTCTTCCTGACAGACTAATATGCGAATCATCTGCCTTCTAAACACAATCAGAGAGTCACTTCTAGAATATAAAACCAGCAAAATTATGCACAACATGAGAAAACCAAAAAAAAAAAAAAAAAAAAAAAAACAGCTATACCAACGTGACTAAACAGAGGAAGAAGAACAATAGTTGTTCCGTAGAGCCTTAAAGGCAAAAGGATAACGATTACAACAAAGTAGCGCCTTTTCCCCTGGAACACCAAGACACAATTTTGCTCTATTTAGTTATGCGACCAGTTTTTCTCTCAGTTGGAGTGCATGTGAATCTACTTCAACGACAAGCAAATTATAGCAAGTGAGGAGGGAGGAAAGGAAAAAAAGGCCCTTTACTTGCTCACATAGTTTTGGGTGATGGCAACGGAGTCCTCAAGATTGATAACCAAATGCCACCAACCATTGGGCACAAAAACGACCTCTCCTGCCCTGCAAATGCACTCGACTGGTCTCTTCCTCCACGTCTTGCACTGCTCGTAGAAGTTCATGAACCACTCCATGATGGAGACGGGACACGCCACCTCAGCCCCGTCGGGACTGGGGTGGACACCTGGCGGCACAACCTCCGGCGGGAACATCACCCACTTCTTCGACCCGCTGACCACCGCATTCCAGGCCGACGTGGAGTTAGGGTCGACGTGGAACGAGGAGCCCGACCCAGCCGGCCCAATGATGACCCACCTGTAATCGGGCCTCTCCCTGCCCAGCAAGGCAAACAGATCCTCCCTGAAGTAGACGGGGACTTGGTAGTCCGAATCCATCTCGGGGACCTTCTCTGCAAACCTGGGGTCGAAGAGGTACAGAGGCCGCTCCTCCTTGGCTGCGTCGGCGTACCGGAAGTAGCGGCGGAGCGTCATCTGCGCGGGCCCCACCGAGAACTCGACGTCGCCGCAGACCCGGAGCAGGTGTGCGCGGGTCCACTTGCGGAGCGCAGGCCAGCCGTCCAGGCATCCCTCAAGCAGGACGGGCTTGTTGGGCTCCTCGAAGCGCGCCACGAACTCGTCCACGGAGATGCCCCGCCCCCTCTCGATGTTGTCCCGCGCCACCCACTCGGGCTTCATCTCCATGTTGGCGCAGAGCCAGCTCTGGAAGAGGTAATCCGAGTAGAAGTTGCTGACGGCGAGGGAGGAGGGAGGGGTTTGGTCGGGGAGGAGGGGACTGACGACGGAAGCGTAGGTGGACCTCCAGGAGCCGGCGAAGGAGAAGCGGCCCTCAAGCTCGTCGAGGACGAGGCTTCGCCAGAGGGGCTCGTGGGTGGAGAAGACGTACAAGGACTTGCTGACGGTCGACAAGACGGCGAGGTCCCTGCCGCGGAGGAGGCCGAGGACGTCGAGCAGGAGCTCGTCGGAGAGGGCGCGGAGGGTGCCGAGGCCCCGGTCGCGGATGTTGGCCGACGGGTCCGCGAGCAGGAGGTTGCCCAGGGGCTGGATGGTCGGAGAAGCGGCCGCTTTGAGCTTAAACCCTTCTTCCGCTCCCTCATCCCCCTCCTCTTCTTCTCCCACATGTTGTTCTTCTCCGTCGACTGCCGCGCGGGAAGATATTTGACGAGGAGATTCGCCGATCCGCCGCCTCCTCTTCCTCTTTTTCTGCTTGTTCTCGGAGGTCGCGGGAGCGACGAGGGAGCGAAGGGCGCTCGGCATCCGCAACGGATTATCAATTTCACGGCCGCCGTCCGACGACCCAGGCGAGAAAAGCAGAGATGTTTAAATTAGGGTTGCGACGAGCCAACGAGATGTGTAGGTGGGCTTGTCTTGGGCCTGGGCCTAACTTCTCACGACTTCGACCTAAGAGGGCGGGTGCTCTTCATGGGCGGCCCGGCCTCCGGCAGACTAATATAATATATTTATTTATTATTTAAATAGATGGTTGCGGAGGTCGACAACAGTATAGTAGATTAGATAGTCTTGATGACCCAACTGAACGAACAGTAGTCAACGGACAGGAGAAAGCGAAATCCGAGCTGGCAGAGTAGCGAGCGGGAGGCTTAAAATAACGGAGTGATTTGGCGTCGGCGTCCTTCTCCCTTCCTTCCTCGTCAGAGCATTCATTTTCCATTTTCAGGGCGCGCCTCGAGCAACACCAGCCGTTAATAATTAGTAATGGAGGAAGAAAATGCAGAGAGAAATTCCAATAGACACGGAGGAGAGAGAGAGGCCTCCGTGGAGGGAAAGGAAGAGAGAGCGCCTCTTCTTTTCTCCTTTTCTATCTTTCATTTTATTATCATTTTCATTCATCCCTTTCATTTATCCCTCCCGCTCGATCTCTCTTCTTCCCAAATCCCCACTACTCCCGCCTCTCCGCGTCCAATTTCATCACAAAATAACCCGGCCCCCCACTCTGCCCCTAAATTTCGGGGTTCATTACCGCTATCTCGCTGGCAGTTCTCCCCTTCCTCCTCCCGTTTATTGCTCTCTTCCTCCCCTTCCTCGCCTCTCCCCTCAATCTTCGGCGGACGACGGAGGAGGAGGAGGCGGTCGCAGCTGGAGGCGCAGAAGAGGAGGAGGAGGAGGAGGAGGAGGAGGAAGAAGTGGATGAGATCGGCGCAGATTGTGGTGGCGGAAATCGAAGGAAATCGAAGGGCATAAGTGAGTATTCCGATCCTTTTCTCTATAGTTTGGATCCGCGCAGGCCCTCCATGGATCCCGGGGAGGAACCCCCTCCGTCTCCCCTCCGAAATGGGGGAACGTGCTCGTGCTCCTGCCTCTGCTGCGGTCCCGGCTCCGTCCCCTCCGAGGGCTCGCGCCACTCCCTGAAGCGAAAGCTGGAGCAGATGGAGGAGGCGGAGGCAGAGGGTTCGAAGGGAGATCCCCCCTCAAATGCAGCGGAGGGCGTGGCGCGGGTGGAGATCGGGAACGAAGCGGCGGCGCTGCGGGAGGCAGTGGGGAGGCAGCAGCAGTCGATCCAGGAGCTGTACGCGGAGCTGGAGGCCGAGCGGAACGCAGCGGCAACGGCGGCCAGCGAGGCGATGTCGATGATCCTGCGGCTGCAGCGGGAGAAGGCGGAGGCGCAGATGGAGGGGCGGCAGTTCAAGCGCTTCGCGGAGGAGAAGATGGCCCACGACCAGCAGGAGATCGCCACCCTGGAGGACCTCCTCTTCAAGCGCGACCAGGCCTTGCAGTCCCTCTCCTGCGAGGTTCAGGCCTACAAGCACCGTCTCCTATCCTATGGCATACTCGACCACCCTCTTCCCTCCTCCTCCGAGCCCCAGACCCCCGAGTCCGTGACAGGCGCAGCACACCAATTCGACCTGGGTTACCCTCCCCTCAGATGTACTGTCCCCCCAGCCGACGCCGACGCCGACGCCGATGCCGATGCCGACCTGGACAAGTACCCTTTTGGGGAGACCCCGCGAGAGCACCTGCAGAAGCTGGAGCAGCGCATCTGCCATCTGGAGAGGATGCCCAGCCACATCGCTGAGAAGGGGGTGGTTGTGGGCCACTCCCCTCGCCGGCCCAGGCATCTCAGGAGATTCTCTGTCGACAGCTTCGGCTCTCCCAGGGGTATGGAGTACTACAGCAGCACTAACAACAATAATAATAACAATAGGGGAGAGGATTTTCCTGTGATGGTGGACCGAGCCATGTCTGAAAGGGATGATGAAATGAGCGATCGTGTGTACACAATCGATGCAGTTCACGGGGTGGCTGTCGGGGCATGTGATGACTATGCCACTGGCGGCACGCCCAGGAGGGGGCATGCGGTGGGTGGTGCGGGAGTTGAGGAGGAAGAGATACGCAAGCTGTACATGAGGTTGCAAGCACTCGAAGCCGATAGGGAGTCAATGAGGCAGGCCATCATTTCCATGGGCACTGATAAAGCACAGGTAGTGTTGTTGAGGGAGATCGCACAGCAGCTTTGTAAGGAGGCCGCACCTGATAGGAGAGTTGCCAAACGGACGTCTTTTATCAGAAATTTCTCCATTACCTCTGTGATGAAGGTAACTTTTCAATATTCTGCATCTTTAATTATTTTTTGGTTGGCCCTAGCAGAAATTTATGTAAGCCACTCTGTTTACTTTCAGGATTTTCTTTAAGATATAGTATGTTAATTCAAGTCAGTTGTTAGTAAATTACACAACCTTTGAAATATCTAATAATCTAGAAGCAGTGCTACAAGTTTAATATTGCTGTTAAACTGTTATGATGACGCCCTGAATAGTAATATTTGACAAAGGAAACAGCTGAACTTTTGATGCGAGTTGTTCTAGAGGTGGACAATCTAGATAAACTTTCACTGAGCAAAATACCCAATTGCTACTCCCCATGCTAAGCAGCTGCTTATGGGAGAAATTTTGTTCCTTAGAGATGCTAGGATGTTTTTTGCGCACTTAACCATATTCACTGAATCACCACCTAACGTAACCCTTGAGCTTTTTCTTCCTATCCAATGTTGTGCCTGTTTATTGTGAGAGGCTGCGTAATGTAGGCTTTAAAACTTGCTGAAGAAGGAAACCTTCTATTAAGACAACGTCAAAAGAAGCTATGCGAATTTCCTTTTCGCTAGATCATTATATCAGGCTCGTTATTAAAAACCAAAATTCTTTCACTTCAATTCCTGGTTCAATGAATGTTGTGTTGTTGATCAAATGGACGGTCGATGTGAGTGTCATAGGACTTCTGATACGAAGATTAGCTCACTCAAACCAACCAGGCACTTTTTTTAAGTTATGACAATGTTTAATCACATAGGCTGCCAAGGGGAAAGATGCTCAACATGCTACTCCCTCCTGCATTGCCATTAAATTTTTAACATTTTCAGCTCTTCTGGCTATGTTTACTCATTTATTGCTTATTTACTGTATTTTATACAATGTAAAATGGCTGCAAGTTATGGACCTTGCTATATATGTGCTGATACAGTAATTAGGTTAGCTGTTTTTGTTCCATGTGGAAATGTGTAGCGAATGCCTTAAAAAAGCCTTTGTTAATTGTAAGTTATTCAGTGCCCTCTTATCTTTCTTCTCTTCCTTAAGTTAAAGCTCTGACAGCTAGAGCTGATTGCTTACGATTTCCCTGTTTTCTCTAACCATGTTTGTGAGGATGTCTTTCTATCTTGGCATACTTTTGTGATTGATCACCTCCTAACCTGTGAAGTACTAAGCTTTTATCCTTTGCCATTTGAAAGTTGCATTCAGTTCTATGCAATCTCATTGTATCTATGACCATAGAAGTAATTTTTCCTGAAGTATTTGGTAGCCGAATTTTTCTACTATAAAATGATGATAAATATTTTTCGCTTTTGCCACCCACTTTTGACATGCTTTGTAATCTTTCTTGTCCATAATATCTTGAAAAATCCCCTCTGGTGTACTATGTGTATGATTCTTTATACATGGCTTTTATGGTTAAACTGTTAGTCTTATATGTTCAAGAGGTCTTTGGACTTAGTTTTGTCTTTTGAACAAGTTGATAGGTTTCAGTTAGGCAAGCCCTCTTAACCCAGTAAAGCTCAATTTACTGAATCAAAATCCATCCATGGAATTAAACCAAGTGATATTCAATTAGCGTAATAGACTGAACAATTTAATCCTAAAACCCTGATGACATATCAGGGTAATCTACCTAATATTGAAGAAAGATTTGAAATTAAACACTGGGTTTATCCTCCATAACAATCGAATAAAGATCTAAATTGGCTCCACGAGTTCAACCTGAGCTCACCTTTAGAGTGGCTTGAGATTCAACCCAACCAAACCAACCCACTTTTATGAACTTACTATTAATTTTGTCTGATTTAGTCATTTCCAGGTTGAGATCATCCTATTTTATATCCTATACTCAACTAACAGAAGTAGTCTGAGAAGTGACAATATATGGTTTGTAACTTGTCTCCTCACGCTATGTAATTTGATACCTTGCATGGCACTCATTTGTGTGTGCCATTTCTGTTTGCTAGTTATTGCCAATTCTTTTCTCAAACTTGTTGCTCTTGTATGCTTTCTTCCAGTGGATCTCGTCAGTTGTCTTTTGGAGGAAGAAGTCATCTCGAATCAAGTAAGTTATTTCATCTCGGACAGCTGGGTGATATTTTAAGTTAAAGGGGTGTGGCGATGTGTAACTCTTGCTTTGAATGTCAATGACAGGTATCCCTTCGGACTATCAGGCAACAATGTCGGCTTACTGCTTCTATTAGACAAGTCTCCCCGTATGAGGCATCGAAGATTTCTCACAAGAGCACGGGGGTGATCAGACCACCCCTTATTTTTTATTATTCTGTTGAATGAGCTTACACCTTCCCCTCTTAAATGTAAGCTCATTGAGGTATATAATTTGAAAGCGGATCAGGCTTTGCATTGTTGCTCATGTGATGCATTCTTTTGTGGATATTGTGGGATAGCATAACTGAAGTTTGAGAGTTTCCTTTTCTTGAATATCCACATTTCGTTCTCATTGATTGATTTCAGTTAAATATTGTCGTTATTAAAAGTTGTGAATGCCAGCATCCACGTAAGCTGCTGTAAATTCATTCTGTGCAAGTTCTGCTGGTCAAGATATTTCTCCTTGCTGTCCTAAGCCTGAAGGCATTAATTTGATGTTCCAGGGTAACTGTCAAATCTTTTTTGCTTGCAGGAGTTTTTTTTTTTTTCCCCCTTTTGCCTTTTTCGCTGTTCTCTGGCATCTAGAATTTGTTTAATGTATTGTTGTTCTTTCGGTACTGCGATCATTCTTGCTACTGCCTCAAAACAGGTAGCCACTTCCGCAAGCTAGCTTCCACAGCAGAAGACAAGACAACAGAAGAAGCTTGCCTGGCCTAAACCTTCTCAATCAGATCGAGAAGATACCTCATTTCGGGATGAAAAATAGATACAACTCCGTGTGAATTAGGATACAACCCCCAGTCAGGGCTTGCCACTTAATTGCTCTGTTCGTATCGTTTCACTAGACTAGAAAAGACGGAAGCAAGAGTAGCACCTCTTTGTAGGATATTGACTACTTATAAAATCGAAGATAAGGCTAGAGTAACCCTGAAGTTTCAACATATTTGCAATTTGGTTACTAATCTGTTGCTCAAGCTGATCAATTTCCTTATAAGGTCATCGCTAGGAAGTAGATGTCGGTTTCACCCATGGGTGAAAGTTGGACAACACACTGGGAGAGAGATCGTTTTCAAAGCAAACAGCTCCTAATGTTTTCTAAGACGCTTAAATTGGGAGGTTCTAGTAAATGGAGAATTATATATATAATATAACGGTCTGTTTTGCAATAATACTAGGCTCGACTGGTAGTCTTGCCGTTTCCTCTCCATTCTTGTCGGTCAGTCACATAAGGCTGCTAATTACCTGCGGGTTGCTGCTGTACATATGCATGCTTTGCAGCTTTAGCCGGCTACGTGGTATTCATTCTTCTCTTTCTCGCCATGAACAGAAAAAAGGCAGGTAGGCTTGCGCCATGCATGCATGAGCGGCACTGGTGGCGGCTGGGCCATCCAAGTGCTAATACTAGTAGTAAGGCAGTGGGTTTAGCAGGCATGCAGCAGACGGGGTGACTGGGCCGTCTTTATGCACCACAATCACTCAACATATAGTCACTAAGGAAAGCTGAAAAGAAAAAGGAAGAAAAGGCACATTTCAGAGAGTGCGAACAAGGTAGAAGGAAAGGAGGATCAGTTTATTCTATCTGCTCCAGATGATAACAAAATAGTTTATGATTGACGACCTTCTCACTAATTCTCCAGTAAACAGGAGTACAATCCAATCATAAATATATAATCTTTACCATTGACCAAAAATAAAGAGAGTCGTCATCATGAATGTCTCCTACCAATCCTAATCAGCTTTTGTCGGTTTTGTCGTGAGCCCAAATCCAAATGGGAAGAGCGGGTCATAATGCGGGTCACCAACGTTCATTGGGAGCTGATCCACAGACTTGAACCAAGTGCGAGAAAGCTTGCCAGAGAAGCCATAGTCGCCAAATAGAACATCGGCCACGCCTTGCCCTTCTGTTCCCGGTAGCCATGCGGCCACAAGCGCGTCCATCATGCCCATGTAAGGCTTGATCACCAGAGGCCGGCCCGAGATTATGACAACAACACATCTGACACTGTTGCAGACCTTCTTAATCGTGCTCGGACCCGGATCCGGAATTGTGAGGTTTAGATTGTCGCCAGCTGTCTCTGCATATGGGTGTTCGCCAACCACTACAATCGCATAATCAAACTTATTGCTCTCAACAAAGTCATGGTCAGGGTTTTCGGAGTACACAACCTCGGTGGCGTCATCAACAGTGGATTTAATGGCTTTGAGGATCGTGGTTCCTGATTGCAGATCATTGTGAATAAGAAGAGAACAGAATTATCATTCCATGTACTTGTCAAGGGGTCCAGGTGTTCAATTAGTAGCAAGTATTTACCGGCGGTGAGATTGTTCCCGCTAAGTCCTTGCCAGGTTATTGTCCATCCTCCGCACTGATATCCTAAATTGTCGGCATGGGTACCCGCAACAAGGATCTTCTTCGCCTTCTTAGGAAGGGGCAGCATTGGATCATCAGCAGACTTCCCATTTTTCAACAGCACCAATGATTTCCTAACAGCTTCTCTTGCCAGCTCACGGTGCTCCTGTTGAAAAACGAAAAAGGATTCCATTCAACAAAACCAGTATTATTACTTCATGATGTGGGAGAGAATGAGGGGAACTGACAGGCTTCCCGAGCTCATTGGCTAAGCTAAGGTCTGCATAGGGATTCTCAAATAGGCCCATTGTGAACTTGACTCGGAGGATTCTTCTTACAGCATCATTGATTCGGCTCATAGGGATGATATTGTTCTCAACTTGGAGGGTCAGGTCATCAATGAACTCAATATAGTCATAAGGAATCATTACCTGGACAACAATTAATGACACAGGATGAAAGATGCTTCATGATGAAGATGGTGTATTTCGAGGTCGCTAATTATTTTACTGATCAAAATCTCATTACTTATTTTCACTGTAAGAAAATACTTTTCTCATATACTTCTTTTGACAACATGTGAATGGTAGATACCGACCATGTCAATGCCAGCATGAATTCCTGCCTGGATCGAATAAGAGTAGTTTGCATGCGGAGGGCTCGTGATCCTATCAATTCCTTGCCAATCTGAGATTACAAAGCCCTGCCAAACAACAAAAAGTTCCAGAAACGTCTATATTTGATGAATCCACATTGACAGAACCGGACAAACTGCGGAACTGCAGGTAGCACAAACTTCTTGATATGATCAACTAACCCTGAATCGGAGCTTGTTTTTGAGGAAATCAGTCACAAGATAATGGTTCGCATGCATTTTTACTCCATTCCAACTTGAATAGGAGACCATAACAGTAGAGACACCTTTGATAATAGCATCATAGTACGGAGGCATGTGAATGCTGAGCAGCCCATGGAAATTGACGATGGTGTTGTTCTCGTTGATTCCCATATGTGTCCCACCATCACCAACATAATGCTTGGCACATGCAGCAACCTTTTTCCTATAAGGCATACATAGTAAATCTTATGAGCATGGCTAGACATTCAGCTTTTTCAAACCTTACCGTTCAATTCAATTTCATTCTTAAAAGTTGAGAAATTTTTGAAATGACATTGAAATGAAAGCAAGAAAGAACAAAGTAGCAAACAGGCATTAAATCTTGTTTCCTTATTTAAGAGGTTTGCTACAGAGGTTACTCTTCCACCTCTAGCATAAATTAACTCGAAATAGCATAAATTCACTCTGCTACATGGCAAACAATATCTGGACAAGATCAATTTGATTATACATTCAATGTGCCAAACAACTTTGATTTGCTGCACATGACGGTGCTGACGTAGTGTCAGCACAGTTCAGCCTTTGCCGAAGAATAGACCAAAAACATCACTTTGTTTTAAGAAAAAAATTCATGCAAAAGATATTGTAATCTGTTTCCAAGTTCTTATGCCCTATTATCCATGCATTTGCATTGTTGAATTTGATGAAATTGAAGCTAATTTTCAGAATACTTGAATTCTCTAATTTGTACCTTAGCTTCATTAAATTACAATAAATTCAAGAAATATTAATAAAATTAATCAGTAACGAAGCTGATGGTAAATTTTTGGAATTTTTTCTTTAACAATAAGTTCTTTGTATAATTAATCCTTAGTTTCACTAGACCTAAGAAAAACTTCTTTAAAAAATAATAGCATTATTTCAAATTATGTCTAGACTCTTCAGATCTAACTTCCTTTGGTATAGCTGTATGAAGAAATAGAAGGTAATCGAGTACTATTTGCGAAATAACAGTTTTTCCCCCAAAACTTTTAACTTTGACTTCTATTGAACTGAAAACATCGAGTGATTTATCAAAATAGTTAGAAATGATGGTAGATATTTTCAAAACTACCTACTATGAATTTTCATTCATGAACTTACGTGAAGATATTAGGTGGAATTAGAGTTAAGGAACTTTGTATTTTCCAACTTCAACCATCTAATCACTCAAATGCCATATATATAGATTCTAAACTATGTGGGAAATCATTTAAATCAGCATTTCACAGAGGTGCTTTCCATCATGATATGATATGATACTAAATATTAATGGGCATCTTACCGTCCAGCTACAAAAGGAACTCCTTTCCGAGAATTTGCTGGAATTTCTCCTTGCAGGCCAGGGATGATAGCTGTCATTTCTTCTACCACCTTTGGATCTTCACTGTAGCTTTCATAGCAGCGGCCCCATCTCGGATCTCTACAAACCTGACCAAAAGAGAAGAAAACATTAATCGAATTTTGAAAGAAACAGGGAACTGTCTTTCATTTAAGCTATTTTAAAGGACTTGTACCGCGACACATGGAGCAAAGACATAAGGAATGCCCGTAGCTCTAACTTCAAGAGCGGTTGCAGCACCAATTTTCTTCACAATAGTTGGATCCCTGATAGCACAGGAATTATTATGTACAAAACAGAACATGCAGGTCATGGACGTAATCTGAATTTGTTGATTAACAAGAATTCTAGTGTGTTCAAACACTTTAATTGAGGATAGCAGTTAGCAGATTTCAACAAATTTTTCATTTGTTTCAAGTATTATACGGAGGCTTATAGATTATTAAAAAGTAGATAACCGTAGCACCATTGACATTGCTGTACTGGATTGGGATTTTTCATTTCAAGGGATAGATGAGAGAATGCCGTGTATGAAATGAAAGAAGGCAGCACAAGCATTTCGAAACATTACATATGCAGATATCTCATACAACGGCAACAGAATTTCTGAAACATCGTACTAAGCAAAGTTTATTATCATGCTGCTCTGACTGTGTGATTGATTATAATGGGAGACAAGGCAGAACGTTTTTCATCAAAATGGCGATATATCCATTTGTGTAGCTATCCTCTACTTTAATACCCCCCGAGGCATGACAAATGTTATCATTTTTTTTTTTTTTTTGAAACATGACGAATGCTGTCTATGATAAAACATACATAAGTGTATTATGTTTTTAAGCCTTATTGTACCCTGTTTTGTGGACAAAATCTGGAGCATTCTGGGTCGAGTCCTTGAAACCAAGGTTTTAAGTGCCCGTCGGTACGGGGCGTATCCGCCGTGCCGTACCGTGCCAACAAGATACTGACACGATACAGATCCTGTGCCGATGACATAGCTTAAAACCCTTTATTCTTTAAATTAGTAAGTAATTTTCTCAATAAAGTTCAAAAGATGTGATAAAAAGATATAATAAATAGTTAGAATATTTTGTTGCTAAAGAAAATAAATATTTCATGCTATTATGTGTCGGCACACAAAAATTTTTTTGACCGGCACGCATCGGCACAGCTTGGCACGCACCGTGCCGTACCGTGCCGGCAAGTTTCCGGCACGACCCCGTGCCACGGCACTTAAATCCTTGCTTGAAACGGTTTATGGAAGCAGTTGATCAGGTTGAACAAGCAAACTAGCTTTCAGGAAAAAAAAAAAAAATTAAAAAAAAACACGGTTGGACAGGCAAACCCAGTTATTAATTGGGTTCAGAATAAGGATATGTTTTTAACTTAACTATGAGCGACAAACTTAGACTAGACAAAGAGACAATTTTCCAGCTTCCTTCATGGCTAACTATGAATAGAGCTGCAACTAGCATTTAGATGATAAAGCTTTGCCTTTAAAGAGACAATTTTCCAGCTTCCTTCATGGCTAACTACGAATAGAGTCGCAACTAGCACTTAGATAATAAAGCTTTGACTTTTTATTTCCATTTCACCCATTTATGTCCTAAATACAGCAGCTAGGTTACCTTGTAGCTCCAAGCCCAATGTTGTGGGGGAACACAGTAGCTTTGTACACATTGTTGTGACCGTGAACAGCATCAATACCATAGATGATAGGAATTCCTAGACGGGTCGATAAAGCACCCTTCTGCATCTCATTTACCATATTCACCCAAGTTTCAACAGAAGCCTGAGGAGAAGGAACACTGCCTCCCCCGCTCAAGACACTACCTGGACAAAAGTTCAGATTAACAGCAAGAATTCACATTTCCACGAATAGTACACTTTTTTATCTGAATACAGTTAATAGACACGAGAACTAACAAACCTATGAAGTACTTCTTTATCACCTCAGCTGTGGCATTTTCTCTCTCAATTTGTGACATCTGACCTATCTTCTCAGCAAGAGTCATTCTGCTCAATAAATCATTTATACGAACATTCAGCGGCTGCTTAGGGTCCTTATATTTCAGATACTCCGATCCCTCAGTTAGTGCCAAGCAGCAGAGTATTAAAACAAGAACTGTGATCCTTGAGAAGTTCTCCATCTTTCCGAAAAGAAGTAACTTCTCCTCCCTGATTTTGTATAGCCCTAAAGAGAAAAGGATGGTGGAATGATGAAAGATTCAGGGAAAGCAAGAAATTCAATGAACAAAATCACTAACATTATCTTTGAAAGCCACTGTTTCTAGAATACCTGAGCGTGATGGGAGCATTTATAGTTTACGCTAAAAGTTACCACACTCTAAAGGGAATATCATATCATCTTAAACATAATGCTAATAAGATTATTGCAAATTTGCAATAAGACAGCATGCAAATCATACAATCTTACCAGGTGATTCTAGAGATTATAGAGCATCATAACTTGGAAAATGCTTAAGACATTTGTCCGGCAAATAAAAGACGAGCAGATTGCAAATAAAATTAGACGTAGGAGTAAGGGCTCCCGTGATCATATAACTGCCTAATATGGAAGGGGGGCTGGGCTGTTTGCGGATGTCGTAGCTCGCGGAGGGGAGTACCGATATAAAGAGGATGATTTTGGCTCTTCACGAAGAAAATCAGTAACTATCAACTAAGAGAGGATACGGGCTGACGACTAACAGCCATAAGCTAATGGCTGGAGTCGTGGTACCGTATATCTGGAAATGCCAGCAAGCACTATTATCAGTTGCAGCACGGCATTGAAAGGTATGCAATCATGGTCTCTAGATTTCCATCCTCATTATCATAATCCATATAATATGCCATGAGTAAAAAATTATTATTATTATTAAAAAAAAAAAGAAGAATAAAAAAAACGGCTACACGTCGTCTGAACCAAAAGGGTAGGTATTCGATCGATAAGGACGTTCGAGGTTTTGTGGGGCGGGCTGCAAACGAATAGTATTATTTTAAAATTTTCTACTCCACGAATCGTGATGAGAGGGCTAAAAAAGACAGTGAGTTAGAATTCCCAAAAATATCTGAATGAAATTCCCACCCAGTCTGACGGAGACGTAGGCGTAGCGGCGTCTCAACAGCTACACATCCCAAGCTTCGAGATAAGGCGAGGGACTAGATAAATATGAAGGAACAGAGACTCGCACGCCAGCATTGACTAAGCCAAAAAAATAAAGAAAAAAAAAAAGAAGGGGAGGATGCTAACTCTCTCTCTCTCTCTCTCTCAAAAGCGAAAAAAAAAGAAGAAGAAAAAGAAAGAAAAACCAACAAAATAGAAGGGGAGGAAATAAGGCAAAATAAATAAATAAATAAATAAATAAATAAAGCAGCAGCAGCAGCAGCCAACAGAGCTGAAGAGGCTAGCAAGTTAAAAGCTGCAGCAGGGGGAGCCCCAACCGTCTCAAAAAGATCGAAGGCCTTGAAAGCAGCAGCAGCAGAAGAAGGGAATCACGTCGAGCACTTACCCAGATTATATTTCGCAAATGGAGAGAAAGAGAGAGGCCGAGAGAGACTTGTAGTGGAGATTGGGTTCGAAAAGGGACCTCTTATTGGCTTTTTTGGCAATCTCGGCTTCCGTGAAACGGGTGGTAACTCGTATCAGGACGAAGAAAATCAGAGCCGGAAGAAGCGGGATAATGTTCCGCGCGTCGGCTATAGTCTACCTAGTCGTGCAAGCTGCTGATGCAGAGGAAAAAAAAAAATTAGCGCACGCATTTGGCTCGTCCGGATGCTCATACGCCACAAATCTATCTCATACTTTTCAATATTTGTTTTCAATTAAATTTTATATTTCTAATTTGATGGTTTGATTTCTAAATATCAAATAGGCGGGTGAATTTCACGATGCAATAAAAGCAATGCAAGTTTACATGTTTTGAGGAGCATGTAAAATTTCAGCACAAGCTTAGAAATTAATGGTGCAATTTAATTTATCCTATTTAGATATATCGAATGTTGAACTGTGCTAGCTATCTACATGTTACAAGGGAGGAAAGTTTGAGTATAAATTAGACCAAAACGTATCGCGTGCGGTGCATAGGATATTAATAAGAAATATATAAATCTTATATTAGACTTTTGAATACTGAAGTTATTTCATCCAAAAAGATTTATCTAATTTAAAACATACTTTTTATTTTATTTTAGTGTGTGTATATATGTGTGTATATATATATATTATATATTATATAATGGGTTAATTATTATATATTATTTTGTATATAATTGTGGAAGCTGCCTGCACACATGAATATATCGTGGTGAGGCCAGAAACTTGTATTCAAATTTCCCAGGTCCGAGCAATGCGGGATTTGGGCGAAGAGAGGATATGCCGGATAAGCTGGAGAGGATATTCTATTCTACCATTCTCATTCTTCTGGCAATAATATCCCAATAAAAATACGAACGTGCATACAGTTACAATCCCCCAGTCTAAGGCCGTATATTGGGCAACGGCACGCCGATTCTCTTGCGATCTCGTTAACTAAGAACGGGGCTGCTAGCAGTTTTGCTACCACCACACCAACAGAATATGTTAATAGTAATATTGATATTGATGATGTTAGAGAGATGTTAGAAAACCATGCACCCTGATCGTTTTTGTGCTAAAGATTTGATTTGATTCGATTCGTTCCCTCTCGTTTGAATTTGTCGCCGTGCCTTTAATTTCGGCCCCTCTTATCCCCTCTTATCTCTGTCGGCAGTGGCATGTGCACGTTTTCACCAGGCACCAGCTTTTCAATTGCTCCAGTGCGGCCCCATGTCGTCTGATGTAGGAATGCGCCGCACGTGCGCTTGTGGGGTTAGTGAAGTTTTGAATAACGTGCCTTCAACCTCTACTATTAAATGCCCTCTTGGACCAAGTAGAGTTGGAAAATTAGATGCGTGCTCCCTGGGCACCCCAGTAAGATAGGGCCACTCTCGGTGGGCAAGCCGAGTAGGTGACTCTTGAAAGTAACTCTTTGACAGCTAATTACTAGCCATTGCAATCCTACAAGAAAAGGATACTCTTCCTGTTCACTTTGGATTTATTTCTGCTTTTTGTTTCGTGCCCGCTACCGGTTATTCTTGTCAACTAGTTAAGCTTTCCGAGTTGATACATAAGATGGTTAGAACTTAGGGCCTATTAACAACCTTGTAAAAATTAGAGTAACTTACTATTAATCCCGAGCTTTTTGAATGCCCGAGTATTTTTTTTTTCCTTTTTCTTTTTACAAAACAGGTGTTTGGAAATAATGTATAGGCTTACGAAATACAGCATTTGAGGCACCTTTTCTTGTAATTATAGAGCAATTTTTTTTAAAAAAAATTGTTAGACTTAGGTCTGGGCTTGTTATTTATAGGACCCGTTAGCATTTTCAGAAATACCGGACCAGCAAAAAAGCTATTACTTCCAAATGGCGCACATGGCAGCGACAAGCAAAAAATTTCAAGCCCAATGTAGAAGAAGGAACAAAGAACAAGAGGCTGAGCCATCAAGGTGAACCAGCAAGCCCTACTCCCTACATCCAGGTGTGGAGGCAAACTGGTCAATCATATCCAAGTGAAGTTGTTTGTCCCCTTGCATTCTCACCATTCAGACTGGTAAAGACCCAAAGAAATATATATATATATATATATATATATATATATTCATATATATGCACACACTCGTTGTAAGAAAAAGAACTAGCTAGCAAAACATCATTGGACATAAGTAACAAAGTTGAAGCAGCCCAGAAATCACACGCACCACAATAGCCATATCATATGCTCCCTGCAGACTTACGTCTCGTGAATGTCAAAAGCGTTAAGGCAACACTTTGGTTACTTCCCGAGAAGCTGAGAAGGACGTAAATGCCCACCAAAGGCCCACAACCAGAACATGAAAATAATTAAATCTTTTATTCATGAAAGCAACAATTTAGCTGGTACTACAAATCATTCAGGAGCCCAACTTCATTCAATTCTGGCAGAAAGTGAAACTAGCTGGTACGAATTGTTCCATATTTCGCAAAAGTAAAACTAGCTGGTACAAATTGTTCCGTATTTCAAGAAGATTAATCTAGGCATTTGAAGGTGCAGTCTGCAAGCCAAATCCGAATGGGAAAAGAGGATCATAGTGAGGGTCCCCAACATTCATGGGAAGCTGATCTACTGACCTGAACCAAGTCCTGGAGAGCTTCCCGGAAAAACCGTAGTCACCAAAAAGCACATCAGCCACTCCCTGGCCTTCAGTTCCTGGAAGCCATGCGGCCACAAGTGCATCAATCGTGTTAATGTAAGGCTCAATGATGAGGGGGCGACCTGAGATAACAACAACGACGCAGTTCACACTGCCGCAGACATTCTGAATCACGCTTGGGCCAGGCTCGGGAATTGTGAGATTTAAATTATCTCCAAAAGTCTCGGCGTATGGGTATTCTCCGACCACTACTATGGCATAAGAGAAACCACTTTGCTTTACATAGTCCACACCAGGGTTCTCAGAGTAGATGACCTGGGTGCTTGGGTTGACAGTCGATTTAATACCATCAAGAATTGTGGTCCCTGCAAGAAAGTACAGCTGCCTATTTGAATAAAGTTCTACCACCCAAAGTATCCAGACAGAATGAACAACACGCATTTTAAGAGCTTTTGGAATTTACCAGAAGTGAGAGTATTCCCTCCTAGTCCTTGCCAAGTGATTGTCCACCCGCCACACTGATATCCCAAATTGTCAGCATGGCTTCCTGCAACGAGAATTTTCCCTGCCCTCTTAGGAAGCGGCAGCAATGGCTTCTCACTGTACTTCCCATTTTTCAGCAGCACAAGCGATTTCCTTACAGCTTCCCTGGCCAGATCTCGATGTTCCTATTGAAATCAAAAGCAAAGGACTGCTTCAAATTTACCTTGAAAATGTTAGATTGTGGCAAACAGATACAATATTGCAGATGTCATTATGCAGCGCAAGTGACTGACCTGCTTACCGAGCTGATCAGATAAGCTAAGATCGGCAAATGGGTTCTCAAATAGACCCATGGTGAACTTGACTCGAAGGATCCTTCTTACGGCATCGTCGATTCGACTCATTGGTATGGTGTTATTCTGCACTAGGTTGGTCAGATCAGTTATGAACTCCGTATAGCTGTAAGGAATCATCACCTGCAAAAACCAGGGCAATATAATAAGATGGTTAATGAGATGGTGAGAGTAGAGCTAGTTCAGACTTGGAGAAGCATCCTTATATAAATACATAAAAACAACAATAAGTCCAATAATAACAACCACTGTTAGTCATAGCCAAACTAGATGGGGTTGGATAAATGGATCTTACTCTTTTTTTTTTTTTTTTGAGAATAGGTAGCACGCTATCTGCTTCATTCATTAAAAGAGTGAATTAGGCTACAAGGGTGAGACAACCAGGGCCTCGGAAAGGAGAAAAGAAAAAAAAATAAAAAATAAAAAAAATCATAGAAGGTCGTTCCAAGAACCAATCAGTTGCTTGAGCCTGCGCACCACAAATACAGGGTCAAACTGTATGTCATGAGAGATAAGGTCGTTTCTAGCCTTCCAAATGGTCCACCAGCATGCTGCTAAACCGAATAGGCCGTTTCTCCTACTTTGACCACCATCCCTCTCCTTCCACCTATCCTAGACACTATGTATGTCATCACCCAACTCCCCCGACTGGACTTCTTCGAGTCCCGCGACCATGATATACTTGATAAAGACGCATTGGGTGAACAGGTGGTCCACTGACTCGTCAGAAGTCCCGCGACCATGATCTTACTATTTTATTCAGATCTATTTCTCGTAGGACTTTTCAAGCTATTATTCCTTATGCTATAAAAATCCCAATTAGCATTTCTCGTTTTCATTTCTTGAGATCAATAGATTCAATACTTGGCCTAATATAACTTGAAATTATTGAGATTTCTTTATTTTTTTTGAATTTATAGGTGTTGCATTTTCTCTGTTGAGGTTTGGATAAGAGTATCAAGCTCCTTGGGCTTATATAATCACTCTTGCTTAGGTGCAACTGGCCACTTCCTTGACTCGTGGAACGAGATTAGATGCTCGACGGAAGCAAGACAAGAAAACTCTCCGAATGCTTGCTCTCCAGCTTTTGTTACGATATCTAGAAGAAACGAAGCAGAGGAAGCTTTGAGAATTTAGAGAACGGGCATGATGATGTGGTGGCAAAGATCATTAGCAGACATCAAACTAATAGCATCTACTACATAATTTCATTTTACTTTCTTGTATTTTATTCTTTTCTGCCTTTGTGTACCTTTCTCTTGTTCCCTCCTTGATCTGTAGTAATACAATTCTGGCATAGATGATCAGCCTATGCCTAATCTACGCCTCAAAGAAAAAGAATTTACAGATCAGCTGGGAATAGGCCTCCCTCATTTGGTTAGCATATGCCACATTCCTCGAGTTATTCATGATTTTGCACTTCAAAACACCTAGTCCCTTAAAAGTAGATGTAGACTAACCATGTCGATTCCAGCGAGAATTCCAAGTTTAATCGAGTATGGATAATCTGCATGTGGTGGACTGGTAATCCTGTCAAGCCCTTGCCAGTCTGAGATGACGAACCCCTACTAGGTCAACAGAAACACAGGATCAGCCACAAATTGCAGTAACTAGAAAAGAAGAGAAACTGAAGTCTTTGACACCAATTTGACTAATAATATGTGGTTGAAAAGAATGACGAACTCTGAAACGTAGCTTGTTTTTGAGGAAGTCAGTCACTAAATAATGGTTAGCATGCATCTTCACTCCATTCCAGCTAGAATACGAGACCATCACCGTAGAGACGCCTTTTATTACGGCATTGTAATAAGGTGGCATATGGATGCTCAGCAGGCCGTGTTGACTGATAATGGTGTTGTTCTCATTGATGCCCATGTATGTTCCACCATCCCCAACATAGTGCTTTGAACAGGCAGCAACTTTTGTTCTGCAAGATATCCAAGTAGATCAAAGGGGTAAAGAATAAGAAAGTTCTTAGTTCTTCATAGATAAATTAAATTTAACAGAAGATGCCATTGAGCGAAAATACTTACTTTCCGGCAACGTAAGGAACTCCTTTTGGACTATTTGCAGGAATATCTCCCTGTAAACCAGGAATTATCTCAGTCATTTCTTGGACAATCTTTGGATCTTCGCTGTAGCTTTCGTAGCACCTACCCCATCTGGGGTCCCTACAGACCTGAACAAGCGCGGAGAATTTAAGTGAATTAAAGTGGCATAAGAAGACATTAATAGTACTCACTTGAATGTAAGACATAAATAGATTTGACATAGTTTATAGAAGATGTTAGATGTGACTCGAAATTGATTATCGACTCAAGTTCGGATTTTCGACTTGCCGACAGCTTTGCGGTGCGACCAAATTGGAAAACAATTTTGTGAAGGAAAAATAAATGTCTGTGGTGGGTAACGGAGGGCTCGGGCCGACAGACCCGAGCCCGTGCGGGGGGGCGGAGCCCCCCGCGCTACGGATCGGATCCGAAACCCGTTATGAGTTTTCTTTTCGTTTTTGCCCTAGAGGCGTGAGATTGTGGTCGGTTGTAATCTGAAGAACATTGCATTCCCTTTCGTTTCGATAGTGAAGTTCTCTCCTCCCTCGCCCGTGGTTTTTCCCTGCAAAGGATTTTCCACGTAAATCTGTGTGGTATATTTATTTTCTGCTTGTGGTTTGAGTGTTTCGTATTCGACATTTTGTTTTCCGTTTATGCGTTTGTCGTAACAGAAGATGTCAAAATCTGACAGCATTAACAGCAATAAGATGGATTTTGTGCTTACTGCAATGCATGGAGCGAAAACATAGGGAATGCCAGTTGCTCTAACTTCAAGAGCAGTAGCAGCTCCAATTTTCTTTACCAGTGCTGGATCCCTACATACAAAAGATACCCCGTGTCATGTATGAAGACATGCTACAATAAAAATTAGTGAAATGGTTAGATATAATGTAACGATCTGATTGGATTCAAACCACTAGCCCAAAAAATGCTTAATATCAGTTATTATTACCAGGATACGAGGCCTCTTATAATCCAATCAGAATCATTATTGCATCAGATGTGAGACCCCCGTCCGTTTAGATCCTGACGTGGACGTCAGATCCAAACCATGAACACAGACATATAAACCAGAATTACAAGGCAATGTGAGAGCGATGTGAGATTCTCGAGGTGGCTCCTACGGGTTCACGCTTTGCACTTCATAGCATTTAGCTGGTATTTGTCTCTTATACCAATTGTAACAACCTTTTCCACTAGCAATAATAACTCGTCGGGCCCAAACTACTGGTCCAAAATGTTTAAACCCAGTTATTATTACTGGGGTGCAAGGCCTCTTATAATCCAATCAGAATCATTTTTCCATCCAATGTGGGACTATTGGGGTGTTATATATAAAACATAAATGCATCAATTTTATATCATATTGGAGGATCATAGTGGTATGTCTTCGTGATATTCAATATATGACAGAAGTAATAATGATTAAACAAATCTTTTAGTTACAGGCCAATAACAACAAACATGCTAGCACGAATTTGTCTCAGTAACAATGTTATTATTTGCCCGAAGCAACAGCAGAATACAGAAAATGAATACATGTAACTTGATTGGTGGATGCCAAGCTAGCTGCTAACTAAGCCTCTATATTGACACGAAGAAAACAGTAAATTGACTGAATATTGCATACGAATATATACACACAGAATCAAAATAAAAGCCTATAATAGGCAAAACAAGAGCAGGTGAAAAGACAATTATTCTACCATGAAATGCTTTAGAAACATGTAGAAAGACTTGCCTTGTAGCCCCAAGACCAATATTGTGCGGAAACACAGTAGCTCTGTAGACGTTATTGTGGCCATGGACCGCATCGATTCCGTAGATCATAGGGATACCAAGACGGGTGGAAAGTGAGCCCCTCTGTATTTCATTTACCATATTCACCCAGGTCTCAACAGAAGCCTGTGGAGAGGGTACGCTGCCTCCCCCACTTAGCACGCTACCTGCGTTCACATCAACTCTTCAATGGTTCCTCTTTTTTCGGAAAAAAAAAGGAACTAATAAATTGTTCAATGGCTTCAATGGTTCCACAATCCACTTTTCTTGAATGGAGACCACAGGACTTACCTATGAAATACTTCTGCATGACATCAAAAGATGCATTTACTCTTTCAATTTGTGACATTTGGCCAATTTTCTCGGCAAGAGTCATGCGGGAAAGTAAATCATTAATTCGAACATTCAATGGCTGCCTAGGATCCTTGTATTTCAGATACTCTGCCCCTCCAGTGGCCAAAAAACAGTTGAGGAGGAAGAAAACAACTACAGAGCTCCACAATACCTCCATATTTAGATAGCAATGCAACTTCCAGATGTTTATTTATGATCCTGAGAGAGAATTATATAAATCACGAGGTAAAAGGATAGATAAAGATTTTCAAAATCATAGATACTCACAGTAATAAAGATATTCCTGGGTTATTAATAAAAGTTCCAACTTCTTAATCAGCATCTCAGCTTTTGCGATTAGTTATACATATTAATTTCAGACAAGCAGGAGACAAGGGTCGAAACCCGTTTGGATTTTGGCATGAGCGACTATTATGTGGCATTACTATTGTATGCAAACTATACTATTCCTGTACATACTGTGAGCATGGTATTAGACTCCACCAAATATCAAATCCAACCGCAGTAGCATTGCTGATTTATTTGTTTATTGAGAACGATTATAAAAAGTTCAAATACTTTCAACCACATAGTATACTCATAAATGTATTATCCTGACATTACAACCGACGATACAAATAAGATATAATTATAATTGGTTGTCACACAAATCACATGACGTGCACCGCAAATGTATAAGTATAAGAAACTTTTCGGGAAGATAATTAATCTTGACTAATAAAAGGAGGAAACATATGAAAGGAAATTGTAAGTGAAGAGGCACCCTTACTTATACTTCACTAGCGTCACCAATTATCCCAACCCCAAATCGGAACCCAAAGATCGATTTGCAATGTCGCGCAGCCGCTTTTGGCCCAATCATGGAAGACATAAATGGTGGCATTTTTAAGCCACAGAACATCTACGAAATGAGCATTTCCCGCTCTCTCACCCCTTCGCACGTATAGGCGCCCTTATCTGTGCGGCAGGGAGCAGAGCGGCGAGAAATTAATTATGTAGCATTCTGCAGGGAATGCTTAAAACCAACCTTATGAGAACATTGTCATGGAAGATAAGTTTGTTTACACCCCTCTCTTTCCCTCTCTATCTATCTATCTATATATTTATGTGTGTGTGTGTCTGTGCGTGTGTGTGTGTGTGTGTGTGTGTAATGGCGTACAAGAAATGAGGCTAGAAAGGAAAAGCCATCTAATTAGCTCTGCGGTTCCAACCCCAAAGGAGGCGGAGAACATGCCATTTGCAAGCTGGGAAACGAGGCGCAAATGCACTACCAAAACAGCAGCAGAGGCAACAAAACGTCTCTACTGGAGCGCTATGGAAGTAAATGGGAGCGAGCAGAGTTGAGGAGAACTAATTAGAGAGACAGAGAGGAAGAGGGAGGTCTTACGGAGCATCAGCTCGGTGGGAAATGGGAATGATTGGCCCCTCGGCCCTTGCAGACAAATAACAATTAACAAAGGTTTGAGGAAGAGAGAGAGAGAGAGATTTAAGAAGAGCTACCAGTAGTGTGGCGAGGGAGTGCCTGCAGCAAGTCGATCGGATGGAATGGTCCTGTCTGCGGAGGGGCCAGTAGCTAAATAGTGAGAGCATTGGCAAATTGTCAATGCTAATTGAATGCCCTGTCGGAACTAAAGCTATAAATAATGTATCATAATAATATATATGTATCATCATCTTCTTCTCCTATTAGAGATGCGGCAAAAGGACAAAAGAAACTCCGCATTGCGAGTTGCGACTCTCCGGACTGCCGGACTGGATCTGGATCTGGATCTGGATCTGGATGGATAATCCCGTCTCCACTTCCGAGGAGAAATTAATGCAATGATGACTGCAGGCAGTCCACGACTCCGGAAAGTCATCCATGGGTTCTCGGTCCGAAAGGTTTTTCTCTCTTTTCGTTTTTTTTTTTTGCCCCAGTAGGTTACCTTATACCCATTAAAATCCTACAATTTTTGAAAATAATTAAATTTTTTATTTAAATAGAAAATTAATAAAATCAGTAGATAAATCATAATAATGAAATAATTCTAGTTATTTGGACGTGCAACGTTAGTGCCCTTGCTCTGTATAAAAAGAAATGGCATGATCTTTTGCGACTATACTAAGGTA
Source organism: Ananas comosus (assembly GCF_001540865.1). Classification (NCBI taxonomy): domain Eukaryota; kingdom Viridiplantae; phylum Streptophyta; class Magnoliopsida; order Poales; family Bromeliaceae; genus Ananas; species Ananas comosus. The sequence goes on along the minus strand of NC_033635.1, from coordinate 91,126 downwards.
GATGGTCGTGGGACTGCGTGTTTAATTTTATACTTACACTAACTCTCCACCTATAAAACAACTTGATTGGCGTCGACACCACGTGGAGTCGACCGCCACGTGTGCTGTTCCATTTCATACGGCCTCACGTTGTCCTATTTGAAATAGTTACCACCTTTAAAAATTTTAATTTAATTATCTCATTTTTTAATGTTTTGGAATTAACTTGTCGCCGTAAGAAAAATTGGAAGCACCGTTCTCGGGGACGGAACTACGGAAGCTATGCGGAGGCCCTAGGTGGGATTTTTTTTTATAAACTAATTCTTTAGTTATCGTTTGGTTAGGGATTAAGTAAAAAATAGTTATTTCAGGAATAGAGTTACGTTCAGGGTTAAGATAAGATTAGAGTAATTTTGTGTTTGGTTGAGCATTGGTTTTAGTCATTGGTTTTAGTCCAGATATAGATAAAATAGTGTTTGATTGGAGTAAATAGGATAAGAAGGATAGTGAGTTATTATAAATAAAAAATAATAATTTTGCTTCAATTTTTATATTTAAATTTAAATTTTAAATTAAAATAATTAAAAATAATAATTTTAAATTTTGAATAGGGGTGGGATTAAGTTAATCCCACAACCTATTCCTCGGATGGGGCCCCCCAAATTGGGTGTTTGGGAATAACTTCGGGATTAAGTGGTTATTCCCTCCTTTAACCCCGAAACAAACAGTGGCTTAGAATTTTTAAAATTTATGAAATAATTCTTTCAAAATTATATTTGTAAAGCTAATCCTCTTTTCGCCGCGTTGAGAAATTTTTTTTTTATGAAATCTTACTAATATATAATTAGCAAAGACGATAAATGGTTCATCGTATTTTGCTTATTTAATATTATTTTCTATATCCCATATATAATCTTAACAACTGCATAAAAATTATAACAAAACCAATATAATTTTAGCAACCTAAAAATTCTAATAATCTATCTATATAATACTAACAATCAAATAAAAATTCTAATAATCCATGTATAATCCTAAAAAGCTCACTTTTTTTATTTTTCATCTAACAAACTCATATTTTTCTGTACGTACTCATATTTTTCTGTACGTGGATTATATAAAAAAATAGAAAAAAGTGAGGTGGTTAGATGAAGAATAGAAAAAAGTGAGGTTGTTAAGATTATGTGGATTATGAAAAATAGAAAAAAAATAAGGTTATTAGATGAAAATTTTTTCTCTATGTGGATTATATAAAAAAATAGAAAAAAATGAGGTTGTTAGATGAAGAATAGAAAAAAGTGAGGTTTTTAGTATGGTAAGATTATTGAAATTTTTATTTGATTGTTAGAATTATATGGATAGATTATTAGAATTTTTAAGTTGTTAAGATTATATGTGATTTGTTGTAATTTTTATATTAAAACTATATGGATAGATTACTATAATTTTTAGATTGTTAAGATTATACGTGATTTATTGTAATTTTTATGTAATTGTTAAGATTATATATCGGATATAGAAAAAATATTAAATAAGAAAAAGATAATAAACTATTCACCATCTTTGCTAATTATATTAGTAAGACGATGAATCGTTTACAGTCTTACTGAAGGCGGTAAACGATTCACCGTCTATGTAAAAAAAATCCACCCCTATTCTTACATGGTGAAAGGAGAGTTAGTTTTACAAATATAATCTTGGAAGAATTATTTCGTAAATTTTAAAATTCTAGAGGATTAGTTTATTAAAAAGTCTTTTTGAAGATTTGAAGGGGAGCCAGCTGCTTCCGGATAATTAGTCATTGCTGCTGTCACAACTATCTTAATTATGAGAATCATGTTACCTGTTTATTTTTTAAAAAAATAAACTTAATTAAAAATATAAATTAACTAAAATTCGAATTTGAAATTTTGAATACCAGCCACTTTGCCACTTACAATAAGAACAGTCGTTGTCATCGACTTGCGGTTACTTTCAATAATCGGGAGATCCAGAGTTAGAAGAAATTCGTATTTTGTATGTAGCATGTCCTACTTGCCAATCCACTTGCATGATTTTATATCTATACTATATATAAAAGCACGTATATTCAAATTTGGGTCTGTCGACAGACCCATTTTTCGACGGAAAAATTAGCGCCCATTTTTCTCTTTCCGTACGAAAAATTTTAAATATAAGAATAAAAATAGAAATAGAAACAGCAATGTAAGTTCTCTATAACAGACTATTTAATTTCAAAAGTAATTTTTCTATAAGAGATTACAGGTTGAAAATCCTATAAAAGATATTTTCCTATTTTATTTTAAAATATCTTTTTTAGATATTATCTATTTAATTTCAAAATATATTTTCTTTTTAAGATAACGGATTTTATTTTTCTATTTAATTTCAAAAATTTATTTCTATACTATATCATACGCTATCATAATATATATAGTA
>NC_033635.1:88327-88562 GCF_001540865.1 Ananas comosus | reverse complement strand
TATAAACTATACTATAAGGAGGAGGAAAAAAAATTGCTATGCAGTATTTTCTCATTTATATAATTAATTTTTTTTCAAATGAATAAATTTCAGTAGCATGTTATTTTTTTTGGAAAAAAAAGGCTATCCTACTAATTTTCTTTTTCCTTTGAAACTGTTTTGTTTTTTTTTTTCGTTAAAAAGTTATAGTTATGAGGTTCTATAGTTTTTTTTTTTTTTTTTTTTTTTTTTTGGG